>NC_057805.1:123399829-123485211 GCF_018294505.1 Triticum aestivum
GCAGGTTGTTCGCCACACGATGGCCATTGGTGCCTCGGGATCACCTGCGGTGCTAGCTGAGATGATGACCTATCTGGGTTATCGCTGGCACCCTGAGTTCACCGTCTACGAGGAGTTCCAGGACTTTAACCAGGAGCAGTACCGTGCCATCGTCCACCTCTACTCTCGGGAGTACGACTCCACTACTGTGCTGCACACCGCACATGGTGTTGGTGTGACCATCGATATGGCTGTCCACGATGCAGCCTATGCTGCTCTGACACGTCTTCGTGGAGAGTATCATGAGTTGGACACCTCCCCTTTCAGGCACATTGCTATCGCCTCTGATGTTGGTACGGAGGGATACTATACTGCTGCCTACTCCACTGTCACCCGGGAGCCCTTCTACCATCAGCACCTGGTTCTGCATGCTGATGGGCTGGATCGAGCTAACCGAGCTCTTCGCCACGAGATGTACACCACCCGTCAGCACCTTTACCGTGCTCTGACGCTGCTGCACCCCTTTGTCCGGTCTGGACAGGTACCGCGTGCTGCGATCTACCCAGCCAGGACCGTGATGCCCCATGGTGTCGGTTGGCCAGAAGTGGGAGGCTACTCTCCCGCACTTGGTCCTTTTCTGCCACCTGAGCACCGGGCTCTACACCTGAGTATCCGCGGCCCTCAGTCTGCTGACGTGGAGGATTATCCATTACCTCACTACCAGCTGTCGGGCTACGATTACCTCCACAGTACCTCTTGGGACTGATGTAGGCTTGCTTGTAGTATTAGTTGCAGTCGCCGCGAGCCTGTGTGCCGCCTATGATGTTTTAGTTTATGTACTGAACTCTATGTACTGAACTATATACATGAACCCTTTTGTAAGTTATGTCGACTACTATGTAGTAGCTATCGTGCTCCTTCCAATTATGCATGTTTCATCATGAATGATTCTTGTCATTGCAAATTTTCTCAAATGCTGAACTACCCCTGTTATATATTAGCAGGATGGTTAGACCAGGTGGTCGTGGTCGTGGTGGCGATGCCCCACCACCACCTGAGTACATGGCTGGTATGATCCAACAGTTCGAACTGAACCGCCAATTCATGGAAAATATGATGGCTCAGTTTCCTCGCCCCAATATGAACCAGCAGCCAGCCCAAGTGACTCTTCAAGATTTCATACGCCTCAACCCAACCATCTACCGCAGCTCAACTCAGCCTCTGGATGCTGATGACTGGCTCCGTGACATCACCTATGAGATGGAGTCTGCTGATGTAGCCCCTGCCAGCTATGTCAATCTTGCTTCCTTCTTCTTGAAGGGACCCGCAGCTCAATGGTGGGACAGCCACAGGCGTACTCTGCCAGCTGGAACAATCATCACCTGGCCAGACTTCCAAGCTGCTTTCCGTGCCCGCTTCATTCCTCAGGGAGTCATGGACCGGAAGAAGCGTGAGTTCCGCAACCTCACCCAAGGCAACAAAACTGTCGAAGCTTATCAGCGGGAGTTTCTGGACTTGTCCCGCTATGCTGAAGAAGACATTGCAACTGATGCACGCAGACAGGAGAAGTTCCGTGATGGCCTTCAAGCTGACATCAAGCTCGCACTTCTAGTGCATGACTTTGCCGATTTCGCCACCTTGGTGAATAAGGCCATCAATGTCGAGACTGGTCTGCAGGAATACCAGAGCTCTCAGAGGCGCAACCGTGACACGGGCTCATCTTCGGGCTCGCCCTCACAGAAGCGTAAGATATGGATCCCAAACAGCATGTATCGTCCAAATGCACCTGCTCCCAGGAAATCTTATGCTGCACCGCGTCTGCCTCCTCCACCATCTAAGCAGTCAAAGCTACCAGCTCCCCCACCTGGGGCTCCTGTTCCCACTCCCGATAATGGTCTGTGCTTCAAGTGTGGTCAACCGGGTCACTTTGCCAGGAACTGCTATCAGAACCAGAATCAACTGGCCCTTCCAGCAGCTGGCCGTGGTAACAACCAGCCCCGCAACAACAATGCTAAGTCTCATGGTCGTGCTCATGCCAACCACGTTGATCTCAGCGAAGCTCAAGACCAGCCTGCTACTGTGATGGGTACAGTCCTCGTAAATTCAGTACCAGCATCCGTTTTATTTGATACAGGAGCATCCCATTCATTCATATCAGCAGAATTTGCATTCCTGCATGGCATTAATCACGAAGAGATAAACACTCCGCTAGTGGTACACACCCCTGCGGGCCAATGTCAAACCTCTATGGTTAGTCGCGATGTTACTGTTGAAATTGAAGGACTGGAATTTCTTGTCTCTCCCATCGTACTGAAGTCCTGTAGCATTGATCTCATTCTGGGAATGAATTGGTTAAAAGCGCATACTGCTTCAATCGTTTGCACCACTAAGACCGTCCATCTGCTACACCCTTCAGATGAGATAGTTACTTACCAAGCCCATCTGGTGCAAAATGCCGAGGCAAGGCTCTATGCATTGAATGCATTGAACGCTGCACCACTCGAGGGCATTGAAAACATTCCCGTCGTGCGTGAATTCCTCGACGTCTTCCCTGAAGAACTTCCGGGGATTCCCCCTGCTAGAGCTGTCGAATTCATCATCGACTTGAAACCAGGCACCACTCCTATAGCCAAGCGACCCTACAAAATGCCGCCGCATGAACTCCTTGAGATTAAGGAGGAAATCGACAAGTCTCTTCGCAAAGGATTCATTCGCCCAAGTTGCTCTCCTTGGGGAGCACCTTCTCTCTTTGTCAAGAAGAAGGATGGGACAAACCGGTTAGTTCAAGACTACCGTCCTATAAACCAAGCTACCATTCAGAATAAATACCCTCTTCCTCGGATCAATGATCTGTATGATCAACTAGCGGGTTCGTCAGTGTTCTCTAAGCTCGACTTGAGGTTGGGCTACCACCAGATCCGTGTTCGCGAAGAGGATATCCCAAAGACCGCCTTCGTGACTCGCTATGGTTCATACGAGTACACCGTCATGTCTTTCGGTTTAACCAATGCTCCAGCCACCTTCTCTCGTCTGATGAACTACATATTCATGGATTACCTCGACAAGTTCGTCGTGGTTTATCTGGATGATATCCTGATATTTTCCAAGAACGAAGAAGAACATGCTGAACATCTTCGTCTTGTGCTGGAAAAGCTACGAGAACATCAACTATATGCCAAGTTCTCTAAATGTGAATTTTGGCTACCCGAAGTAACCTATCTCGGGCATGTCATCTCTAAGGATGGTATTGCCGTCAACCCCGAGCGAGTTCAGGCTATTCTTGATTGGACTCCTCCCAAGAACGTTAAGCAAGTCAGAAGTTTTCTCGGTCTCGCCAGCTATTGCCGTCGATTTGTCGAGAACTTCTCTAAGATCGCCAGGCCTCTGACTACCCTGTTGCATAAGGGTGTCAAGTTCCAATGGACAGACAAATGCCAGGAAAGTTTCCAGGCACTCAAAGACAAGTTGACTTCTGCTCCAGTTCTAGCTCCACCTGATACTAAGAAGGACTTCGTCATTTACTGCGACGCTTCCCGTCAAGGGTTAGGCTGTGTCCTAATGCAAGACCGCAAAGTGATTGCTTATGCCTCTCGACAATTGCGCCCTCACGAAGAGAACTACCCAGTTCACGACCTCGAACTTGCTGCAGTCATTCATGCGCTGAAGCAGTGGCGACATTACCTTCTCGGTAATCGTTGCGAGATCTTCACTGACCACCAAAGTCTGAAGTATCTGTTTACTCAGCCAGATCTGAACCTCCGCCAGCAGAGATGGATGGAGCTCGTTGCAGACTTTGACTTGGGTATTTCCTATACTCCAGGCAAGGCTAATGTAATGGCTGATGCCTTGAGCCGCAAGTCTTACTGCAACCACCTCCAGGTTCATAAAGTTCAGCCCTCACTTGTTGAAGAATTCAGGAAGCTGAACCTCCATATTGTTCCTCCGGGTGCACTCGCTCCCCCTCCTAAACAATTTGGCAAGGTGAACCTCCACGTTGTTACCCAGGGTTCCCTCAATACCCTAGTTGCTAAACCAGATCTCGAGGACAGCATCAAAAGGCTACAGAAGTATGACTCTGAAGCCTACAAGATTAAGCGCTACCTCGCAGAAGGAAAGCCCTCATTCTTCACCATTTCTGAAGATGGCACCCTATACTTCAAGGGCCGCCTAGTGGTGCCATGTGCAGAGAAAAACCTGGATATGACACAGGAAGTTATGAAAGAAGCTCATGATACGCCTCTGTGTATCCATCCTGGTAGTACAAAGATGTATCAAGATATCCGTCAAAGATTCTGGTGGTCTAATATGAAGCAAGACATTGCTCGTTATGTTGCTGAGTGTGACGTTTGCCGTCGTATCAAAGCAGAACATCAAAGGCCTGCTGGAACTCTGCAACCTATCTCTATTCCTGAATGGAAATGGGACCATGTTGAGATGGACTTCGTCACTGGATTTCCCAAATCGCAGAAAGGTAATCATGCTATTCTTGTCGTCATTGACCGGCTTTCCAAAGTTGCACATTTTCTGGCGGTCAAAGAAACGATCATTGCTAGCCAGTTGGCAACGCTCTATATGTCCAGGATTGTTTCACTCCACGGTATTCCATTGGTTATCAACTCAGACCGTGGCAGCTTATTCACTTCAAGATTCTGGGCAAGTTTCCAAGGAGCTATGGGCACTCATCTGTCATTTAGTACTGCGTTTCATCCTCAATCGCAAGGACAAGTTGAACGCGTCAATCAAGTTCTCGAAGACATGCTTCGAGCTTGCGTTATTTCCTTCGGCAAGAAATGGGAGGAATCTCTCCCGTATGCTGAGTTCTCTTATAATAATAGCTATCAAGCTAGTCTGAAGATGGCCCCCTTCGAAGTGTTATATGGACGAAAGTGCCGAACCCCCCTGAACTGGTCAGAAACTAGGGAACGTCCACTCTTCGGTCCGGATATTATCCAAGATGCCGAAGAACAAGTCCGCATTATTCGCGAGAATCTCAAGACTGCTCAGTCACGTCAGAAGAGTCAGTATGACCGTCATCATAAAGACATGGTCTATCAACCTGGCGAAAAGGCTTATCTTCGAGTCACACCTATGAAGGGTGCTCACCGCTTCGGGATCAAGGGCAAACTAGCTCCTCGCTATATTGGCCCATTCACTATTCTCGAAAGGCGTGGAAAAGTGGCATACCAACTGGAACTACCGCCGAACCTTTCTCAGGTTCACGATGTGTTCCATGTGTCACAGCTCCGCCGTTGCTTCAAGGATCCAATCCGAGCTGTGGATCACGAAGTGCTCGAATTGCAGCAAGACCTCTCCTATAAGGAGCATCCGGTCCGCATTCTCGACCAGGCTGAACGCCGCACACGTCAGAAGGCGATGAAGTTTCTCAAAGTCCAGTGGTCGCACCATTCTGAAGATGAGGCCACTTGGGAACGAGAGGATCGTCTGCGCGAAGAATACCCCGCACGGTTTCCTTCTACCTCCTAAATCTCGGGACGAGATTTCTTGTAGTGGAGGAGATTTGTAACACCCTGGGAATCATGCTACAGTAACTCCCTGTGATTAAGCTAATCATGTTGCTAAACAGGGCTTGATCACATTTGAATCACCTTCCTTTCTAACTCCTAGTTCAAACTTCAAATATAATTAAAGTGAAAAATAAAAGTTTTCAAAAACTCAAACAAAAATGTTCAGTGGGTGCCAAATATTACACTGGTAATTATGGTGGAGAGAACACATTTTTATAAAATGCCTAAATGCTTTAAATGAAATAAAACAGAAAAGGGAATAAGCAAATAAAAAGAAAACAGAAACAGTCAGAGAAAAAGAAAAAAAGGAGCAGGCCTCCCCCCCCACTGACCCGGATCCGCTCACTCCCTCGGCCTCTGCGCCTCTCCCCCGGATCCGCGCCGCTCTCCTCTTCCCCATGCCCGACGCGCTCGCCGCCGTTCACCGTCGTTCACACGGCCACCGTACCCACCTCGCCGCCCCAAGGTGTCTCCAAGGACCGCCGTCGCCCGCTGCATCGTCTGGTGCATCCCGTTGGAGACCGGAGCCCCTACAACGAGCACACCGAGCTCGTCTTCCCCGCACGGCCGCCGTCGATCGCCGCCCCGTTTCGCCTCCGACGAGCCTCCCCGAGCACGCTGCCGTCCCCCTACAGCCGCGCGGTGAGCTCCTCTACCTCCTCCCCCTCTCCGCTAGCTCGCCCGCGCTCCGTAGCTGCCCCCCCACGCGCGCCCGAACGCCGCGCCGCGAGGCTCGCCGCCGGCGGGTCTCCGGTGACCAAATGGTCACGGGGTCAAGCCCGTTACACTCCCCGCCGTTTGTAGATGCCCCCCAGCCCCTCCGCTTTTTCGATAGCTCGCCGTAGCCATGTCTCCGTCGAGCACCCGTGCGCGCCGCCGCCTCCGCCGCTCGCCGGCGCCGATTCCGGCCAAGTCCGGCGAAGCCCCGGCCACCACTGGATGCGGCGCTGCGAGTTCTTTCGAATGGGCCTAGCCCCGTTCCTCCCCGAGCCCCGTAGCGCGATTCCGGCCAACTCCGGCGAGGGACCGCCGCGGTTTTGGTCGCCGGAGTTGCGCCGGCGCCGGCCGCCGACGTGGCTGGCCTGGCCCCACCCCCAGTGTCCCTGCCAGTGGCCCCCACGGGCCCCAGTTGACTGGGTTGACCCAGTCAACTGCTGACTGGGCAGGCCCAGTCACTGACATGCGGGCCCCGCCGCAAAAATTAAAAAAAAAGAAAAGAAAAAGAAAATGTTTTATAAATAAAAATAATTAGTTTAATTAATCTCTCACTGACAGGTGGGCCCAGTAGTTAATTAACTAAAAAACTAATTAGTTAATCCTCTGTTAACCCACTGTCTATGACAGGTGGGTCCCCCTTGTCAGTTTGACCAGTCAACCCGGACTGTTAACCGCTGACGTCACTCCTACGTCATGCTGACGTCATATCCCTTTTTCTGTTAATTAAATAATTCCAGAAATTCAAATAAACTTTGAAAATTCATATCTTTTAAACCGTAACTCGGATGAAAATGTTTTCTATATGAAAGTTGCTCAGAACGACGAGACGAATCCGAATATGCAGTCCGTTCGTCCACCACACCTCCCTAACCTATCGAACTAGCAACTTTCCCCCTCCGGTCCGTCTGTCTGAAAACGCGAAACATCGGGGATACCTCCCGGATGTTCCCCCCCTTCACCGGTACCACCTACTGTCGCGTTAGGACACCCCTAGCACCGCTCACTGTCATGTCACGCATCGTCATGCTTATGTTTGCATTGTATTTACTGTTTCTTCCCCCTCTTCTCTCCGGTAGACTACGAGACCGACACTGCTGCTGCCCAGTTTGACTACGGAGTCGACGACCCCTCCTACTTGACAGAGCAATCAGGCAAGCCCCCCCCCCCTTGATCACCAGATATCGCCTACTCTACTCTCTACTGCTTGCATTAGAGTAGTGTAGCATGTTACTGCTTTTCGATATCCTACTCTGATGCATAGCCTATCCTTGCTACTATTGTTACTACCTTTACCTGCAATCCTACATGCTTAGTATAGGATGCTAGATTTCCATCAGTGGCCCTACATTCTTGTCCGTCTGCTGTGCTATACTATCGGGCCGTGATCACCTGGGCGGTGATCACGGGCATATACTTATATACTATATACATGACACATGTGATGACTAAAGTCGGGTCGGCTCGTAGGAGTA
Organism: Triticum aestivum; assembly: GCF_018294505.1. Lineage (NCBI taxonomy): Eukaryota > Viridiplantae > Streptophyta > Magnoliopsida > Poales > Poaceae > Triticum > Triticum aestivum. The sequence continues at coordinate 123,407,523 of NC_057805.1, forward strand.
CCCGCAAGTGGATCTTTGTGGCGGAGCGACAGGGCAGGTTGAGACCGCCTAGGTAAGAGGTGGGCCTGGCCCTGGTCGGCGTTCGCAGATACTTAACACGCTTAACGAGATCTTGGTATTTGATCTGAGTCTGGCCATTTGGTCTATACGCACTAACCATCTACGTGGGAGTAGTTATGGGTATCCCGACGTCGTGGTATCAGCCGAAGCTCTTTTGACGTCAGCGACTGAGTGGCGCGCGCTGTGTTGGACCGCTTTGACGTAACCGCCGTGATCGTGTGGGTTGCTAGGTCTGCTCGCGGCCGCGTTCGCAACGTGCAGGTGTGCATAGGGCGATGGGCCCAGACCCCTGCGCGCATAGGTTTAGACCGGCGTGCTGACCTCTCTGTTGAGCCTAGGTGGGGCTGCGACGTGTTGATCTTACGAGGCCGGGCATGACCCAGAAAAGTGTGTCCGGCCAATTGGGATCGAGCGTGTTGGGTTATGTGGTGCACCCCTGCAGGGAAGTTTATCTATTCGAATAGCCGTGTCCCTCGGTAAAAGGACGACCCGGAGTTGTACCTCGAGCTTATGACAACTAGAACTGGATACTGAATAAAATACACCCTTCCAAGTGCCAGATACATCCCGGTGATCGCTCTCTAACAGGGCGACGAGGAGGGGATTGCCGGGTAGGATTATGCTATGCGATGCTACTTGGAGGACTTCAATCTACTCTCTTCTACATGCTGCAAGATGGAGATGTCCAGAAGCTTAGTCTTCGACAGGACTAGCTATCCCCCTCTTATTCCGGCATTCTGCAGTTCAGTCCACTGATATGCCTCTTTACACATATACCCATGCATATGTAGTGTAGCTCCTTGCTTGCGAGTACTTTGGATGAGTACTCACGGTTGCTTTTCTCCCTCTTTTCCCCTTTCTATACCGGATTGTCGCAATCAAATGTCGGAGTTCAGGAGCCAGACACCACCGTCGACGACGACTCCCACGGCACTGGAGGTGCCTACTACTACGTGCAGGCCGCTGACGACGACCAGGAGTAGTTAGGAGGTCCCAGGCAGGAGGCCTTGCCTTTTCGATCGTTGCTACCTTTGTGCTAGCCTTCTTAAGGCAAACTTGTTTAACTTATGTCTGTACTCAGATATTGTTGCTTCCGCTGACTCGTCTATGATCGAGCACTTGTATTCGAGCCCTCGAGGCCCCTGGCTTGTATTATGATGCTTGTATGACTTATTTATGTTTTAGAGTTGTGTTGTGATATCTTCCCGTGAGTCCCTGATCTTGGTCGTACACATTTGCGTGCATGATTAGTGTACGGTCAAATCGGGGGCGTCACAGAGGGGCCCACGAGGGTGGGGGCGTGCCTACCCCCCTAGGTGAGCCCTCCTACCTCGTGGCCGCCTCGTTGCGTCTCTGACTTCCACTCCAAGTCTCCTGTATTGCGTTTGTTCCAAGAAAGATCCTCGCGAAGGTTTCGTTCCGTTTGGATTCCGTTTGATATTCCTTTTCTGCGAAACACTGAAATAGGCAAAAAATAGCAACTGGCACTGGGCCTCCGGTTAATAGGTTAGTCCCAAAAATAATATAAAAGAGCATATTAAAGCACATCAAACATCCAAAAGATAATATAATAGCATGGAACAATAAAAAATTATAGATATGTTGGAGACGTATCAGCATCCCCAAGCTTAATTCCTGCTCGTCCTCGAGTAGGTAAATGATAAATACAGAATTTTTGATGTGGAATGCTACCTAACATAATTTTCAATGTAATTTCCTTTATTGTGGCATGAATGTTTAGATCCGAAAGATTCAAGACAAAAGTTTAATATTGACATAAAAATAATAATACTTCAAGCATACTAACCAAGCAATTATGTCCTCTCAAAATAACATAGCCAAAGAAAGCTCATCCCTACAAAATCATATAGTTTGGCCATGCTTCATTTTAGTCACACAAAATGGTCTCATCATGCACAACCCTGATGACAAGCCAAGCAATTGTTTCATACTTATCATTCTCAAACTTTTTCAACTTTCACACAATATATGAGCGCGAGCCATGGACATAGCACTATAGGTGGAATAGAATATGATGATGGAGGTTGTGTGGAGAAGACAAAAAAGGAGAAAGTCTCACATCGATGCGGCTAATCAACGGCTATGGAGATGACCATCAATTGATGCCAATGCAAGGAGTAGGGATTGCCATGCAACGGATGCACTAGAGCTATAAATGTATGAAAGCTCAACAAAAGAAACTAAGTGGGTGTGCATCCAACTTGCTTGCTCACGAAGACCTAGGGCATTTTGAGGAAGCCCATCATTGGAATATACAAGCCAAGTTCTATAATGAAAAATTCCCACTAGTATATGAAAGTGACAAAATAAGAGACTCTCTATCATGAAGATCATGGTGCTTCTTTGAATCACAAGTGTGGAAAAAGGATAGTAACATTGCCCCTTCTCTCTTTTTCTCACATTTTTTTGTTTGGGCCTTCTCTTTTTTATGGCCTCTTTTTTTTGTCCGGAGTCTCATCCCGACTTGTGGGGGAATCATAGTCTCCATCATCCTTTCCTCACATGGGACAATGCTCTAATAATTAAGATCATCACACTTTTATTTACTTACAACTCAAGAATTACAACTCGATACTTAGAACAAAATATGACTCTATGTAGATGCCTCCGGTGGTGTACCGGGATGTGCAATGAATCAAGAGTGACATGTATAAAAAAATATGAACGGTGGCTTTGCCACAAATACGATGTCAACTACATGATCATGCAAGGCAATATGACAATGATGAAGCGTGTCATAATAAATGGAGCGGTGGAAAGTTGCATGGCAATATATCTCGGAATGGCTATGGAAATGCCATAATAGGTAGGTATGGTGGCTGTTTTGAGGAAGATATAAGGAGGTTTATGTGTGATAGAGCATATCATATCACGGGGTTTGGATGTACCGGCGAAGTTTGCACCAACTCTCGAGGTGAGAAAGGGCAATGCACGGTACCGAAGAGGCTAGCAATGATGGAAGGGTGAGAATGCGTATAATCCATGGACTCAACATTAGTCATAAAGAACTCACATACTTATTGCAAAAATCTACAAGTCATCAAAACCAAGCACTACGCGCATGCTCCTAGGGGGATAGATTGGTAGGAAAAGACCATCGCTCGTCCCCGACCGCCACTCATAAGGAAGGCAATCAAAGAACACCTCATGCTTCAAATTTGTCACACAACAGTTACCATACGTGCATGCTACGGGACTTGCAAACCTCAACACAAGTATTTCTCAATTTCACAATTACTCAACTAGCACGACTCTAATATCACCATCTTTATATCTCAAAACAATTATCAAGTATCAAACTTCTCATAGTATTTAATGCACTCTATATGAAAGTTTTTATTATACCCATCTTGGATGCCTATCATATTAGGACTAATTTTATGGCCAAAGCAAATTACCATGCTGTTCTAAAAGACTCTCAAAATAATATAAGTTAAGCATGAGAGATCAATAATTTCTATAAAATAAAACCACCACTGTGCTCTAAAATGATATAAGTGAAGCACTAGAGCAAAATTATCTAGCTCAAAAGATATAAGTGAAGCACATAGAGTATTCTAATAAATTCCGATTCACGTGTGTATCTCCCAAAAGGTGTGTAAAGCAAGGATGATTGTGGTAAACTAAAAAGCAAAGACTCAAATCATACAAGACTCTCCAAGCAAAACACATATCATGTGGTGAATAAAAATATAGCCTCAAGTAAAGTTACCGATAGACGAAGACGAAAGACGGGATGTCTTCCGTGGCATCCCCAAGCTTAGGCTTTTGGTTGTCCTTGAATTTTACCTTGGGGTGCCTTGGGCATCCCCAAGCTTAGGCTCTTGCCACTCTTTATTCCAAAATCCATCAAATCTTTACTTAAAACTTGAAAACTTCACAACACAAAACTTAAACAAAAAATCTCATGAGCTCCGTTAGTATAAGAAAACAAACCACCACTTTAAGTTACTGTAATGATCTCATTATTTATTTATATTGGTGTTAAACCTACTGTATTCCAACTTCTCTATGGTTCATACCCCCCGATACTAGCCATAGATTCATCAAAATAAGCAAACAACACACGAAAAACAGAATCTGTCAAAAACAGAACAGTCTGTAGTAATCTGTATCAAATAAATACTTCTGGAACTCTAAAAATTCTGAAATAAATTGGTGGACGTGAGTAATTTTTCTATTAATCATCTGCAAAAAGAATAAACCTAAAATAACTCTCCAGTAAACAATGGCATCTAATCTCGTGAGCGCAAAAGTTTCTGTTTTTTACAGCAAGATTGCAAAGACTTCACCCAAGTCTTCCCAAAGGTTCTACTTGGCACAAACACTAATTAAAACATAAAACCACATCTAAACATAGGCTAGATGAATTATTTATTACTAAACAGGAACAAAAAGCAAAAAACAAAAATAAAATTGGGTTGCCTCCCAACAAGCGCTATCTTTTAACGCCCCTAGCTAGGCATAAAGACAAGAATAGATCTAGGCATTGCCACAATAATGATAAGGCAAATCGCAAAAACTCATCTCATATTCCCTATGTTCAGCAGCAAGTTTTATTTGTGGCAATCAAAAGTAATCAAAAGGGCTAAATTTAATGGGACAAAAATCCCCTAGATCAAGCTCGGGAGGTATTGGTTCCTCCCTTGGCCCCTCATATTGCACAACCAATTCATCATTATAAGCATTCTTTTGGCAAAAAGTCATGAGCCTTTGTTCAAGAGAAAAACCTAGCCCATTGTTCTGAATAGCAAATTATCATTAAGTTCAGAAATCCTATCAACTAGAACATCGGTAGGAACCTTCTTTCTAAGGTTTTCATTATAAGCAACATGATCTAAAGATCGTAAACGCATTATGTCTTCTTGATTAAAAAGGATAGCTTCTATGGGAGGATGGCCAGCATCCACCCTATAATGCGCAAAAATTTCATTGGCCTCTTTCATTATAAATCTGAATTCATGTGCTAAAAAGATAGTAGCCGCTCGCTTAACAGAAGAATGCTCAATATTGAAGAATTCTAGAGAAATCCTTTGTATGCAAGGATGCATCTGAATAAATTGTCTTTCAAGTTCAACTACGAGCAAAGATATAGAATCTACAAGACTACTAGTTCTATGAAGAATAGACCCACCCATAGTGGGCAGAGCACCGGCACAAGTAAAGAAATCTTCAATAACTCCTTTTCCAATAATATTACCGCTACCAATCCGAATTTTTTTAGTGTGTAAAATAGTAGGTTCTTCATGAGGATTATCAAAAGCATCAAATTTTCCCCCATTGTTACTATTATCCTTTTCAATGATAATCTCCTCAGTTTCAGACATGATGGCAACAAACCGCACTAAGAGCGAACACTCAAAAGGCAAGCAAAAAGAGGCGAACGGAAAAGGGCGAATAAAAGGGCAAAGGTGAAGTGGGGGAGAGGAAAACGAGAGGCAAATGGCAAATAATGTAATGCGAGGGATACGAATTTGTGATGGGTACTCGGTATGTCTTGACTTGAGCGTAGATCTCCCCGGCAACGGCGCCATAAATACTTCTTGCTACCTCTTGAGCATGCGTTGGTTTTCCCTTGAAGAGGAAAGGGTGATGTAGCAAAGTAGCGTAAGCATTTCCCTCAGTTTTTGAGAACCAAGGTATCAATCCAGTAGGAGACTACACACAAGTCACCTAGTACCTGCACAAACAATCAAGAGCCTTGCAACCAACGCGATAAAGGGGTTGTCAATCCCTTCACGACCACTTGCAAAAGTGAGATCTGATAAAGATAATAAGATAAATATTTTTGGTATTTTTTTGTATAGATTGGAAAGTAAAGAGTGCAAAATAAATAATAAACTAGAATTATAGATCGGAAACTTATACGATGTAAAGTAGACCCGGGGGCCATAGGTTTCACTAGTGGCTTCTCCCATGGTAGCATATACTACGGTGAGTGAACAAATTACTGCCGAGCAATTGATAGAAAAGCGCATAGTTATGAGAGTATCTAGGCATGATCATGAATATAGGCATCACGTCAGTGTCAAGTAGACCGAAATGATTCTGCATCTACTACTATTACTCCACACATCGACCGCTATCCAGCATGCATCTAGAGTATTAAGTTCTTAAGAACAGAGTAACGCATTAGGCAAGATGACATGATGTAGAGGGATAAACTCAAGCAATATGATATAAACCCCATCTTTTTATCCTCGATGTCAACAATACAATACGTGCCTTGCTGCCCCTACTGTCATTGGGAAAGGACACCGCAAGATTGAACCCAAAGCTAAGCACTTCTCCCATTGCAGGAAAGATCAATCTAGTAGGCCAAACTAAACCGATAATTCGAAGAGACTTGCAAAGATATCAAATCATGCATATAAGAATTCAGAAAAGAACCAAATATTGTTCATAGATAATCTTGATCATAAAGCCACAATTCATCGGATCTCGGCAAACAGACCGCAAAAAGTATTACATCGAATAGATCTCCAAGGACATCGAGGAGAACTTTGTATTGTGAACCAAAGAGAGAGCAGAAGCCATCTAGCTTATAACTATGGACCCGAAGGTGTGCGGTAAACTACTCACACATCATCGGAGAGGCTATGGTGTTGATGTAAAAGCCCTCCGTGATCGAATCCCCCTCCGGCAGATTGCTGGAAAAGGCCCCAGATGGGATCTCACGGGTACAGAAGGTTGCTGCAGTGGAAAAGTGGTTTCGTGGCTCCCTTGGATGTTTTTAGGGTACAAGGGTATATATAGGAAAAAGAAGTATGTCAGTGGAGCTACGAGGGGCCCACATGGGTGGGGGGCGCACCTACCCCCCCGGGCGCACCCTCCTACCTCGTGGCCGCCTTGTTGCGTCTCTGACTTCCACTCCAAGTCTCCTGGATTGCGTTTGTTCCAAGAAAGATCCTCGCGAAGGTTTCGTTCCGTTTGGATTCCGTTTGATATTCCTTTTATGCGAAACTTTGAAATAGGCAAAAAAAAATAGCAACTGGCACTGGGCCTCCGGTTAATAGGTTAGTCCCAAAAATAATATAAAAGAGCATATTAAAGCCCATTAAACATCCAAAACAGATAATATAATAGCATGGAACAATAAAAAATTATACATACGTTGCAGACGTATCACCGGACACACTTGAAGGAAATATGCCCTAGAGGCAATAATAAAGTTATTATATATATTTCCTTATATAATGATAAATGTTTATTATTCATGCTAGAATTGTATTAACCAGAAACTTAGTACATGTGTGAATACATAGACAAACAGAATGTCCCTAGTCTCTACTTGACTAGCTCATTAATCAAAGATGGTTAAGTTTCCTGACCATAGACATGTGTTGTCATTTGATGAACGGGATCACATCATCAGAGAATGATGTGATGGACAAGACCCATCCGTTAGCTTAGCATAATGATCGTTAAGTTTTATTGCTATTACTTTCTTCATGACTTATACATATTCCTCTGACTATGAGATTATGCAACTCCCGAATACCGGAGGAACACCTTCTGTGCTATCACACGTCACAATGTAACTGGGTGATTATAAAGATGCTCTACAGGTGTCTCCGAAGGTGTTTGTTAGGTTGGCATAGATCGATATTAGGATTCGTCACTCCGAGTATCGGAGAGGTACCTCTAGGCCCTCTCGGTAATGCACATCACTATAAGCCTTGCAAGCAATGTGACTAATGAGTTATTTGTCGGATGATGCATTACGGAACGAGTAAAGAGACTTGCCAGTAACGAGATTGAACTAAGTATGATGATACCGACGAGCGAATCTCGAGCAAGTAACATACCGATGACAAAGGGAATAACATATGTTGTTATTGCGGTTTGACCGATAAAGATCTTCGTAGAATATGTAGGAACCAATATGAGCATCCAGGTACCGCTATTGGTTATTGACCAGAGATGTGTCTCGGTCATGTCTACATAGTTCTCGAACCCGTAGGGTCCGCACGCTTAACGTTCGATGACGATTTGTATTATGAGTTATGTGTTTTGGTGACCAAAGTTTGTTTGGAGTCCCGGATGAGATCACGGACATGACGAGGAGTCTCGAAATTGTCGAGAGGTAAAGATTCATATATTGGAAGGTAGTATTCGGACATCAAAATGGTTTCGAGTGGTTCGGGTATTTTACCGGAGTACCGAGGGGTTACCGGAACCCCCCGGGGAAGTATTGGGCCTACATGGGCCCTAAGGGAGAGAGAGGGAAGCCCGCGGGGAGGTGGCGCGCGCCCCCCTCCTAGGGAGTCCGAATAGGACAAGGAAGAGGGGGCGCGGCCCCCCTTTCCTCTCCCTCTCCCTCTCCTTCCTTTTCCCTCCGGTGAACAAAGGAAAAGGGGGGATCCTACTCCTAGTAGGAGTCCCCCTGATAACCCACAAGTATAGGGGATCGCAACAGTTTTGGAGGGTAGAGTATTCATCCCAAATTTATTGATTCGACACAAGGGGAGCCAAAGAATATTCTCAATTATTAGCAGTTGAGTTGTCAATTCAACCACACCTGGATAACTTAATATCTGCAGCAAAGTATTTAGTAGCAAAGTAGTCTGGAAGTAGCGGTAACGGTAGCAAAAGTAACAGTAGCAGCTTTGTAGTAATTGTAACAGTGGCAACGAAAAAGTAACTAAGCGGAGAACAATATGTGAAAAGCTCGTAGGCATTGGATCGGTGATGGAGAATTATGTCGGATGCGATTCCTCATGCAATAGTTATAACATAGAGTGACACAGAACTAGCTCCAATTCATCAATGGAAAAGAACTTGCATGATATCTTTTGTCCTACCCTCCCGTGGCAGCGGGGTCCTATTGGAAACTATGGGATATTAAGGCCTCCTTTTAATAAAGTACCGAACCAAAGCATTAACACTTAGTGGATACATGAACTCCTCAAACTACGGTCATCACCGGTAAGTATCCCGATTATTGTCACTTCGAGGTTAACGGATCATAACACATATTAGGTGACTATAGACTTGCAAGATAGGATCAATAACTCACATATATTCATGAAAACATAATAGGTTCAGATCTGAAATCATGGCACTCAGGCCCTAGTGACAAGCATTAACCATAGCAAAGTCATAGCAACATCAATCTCAGAACATAGTGGATACTAGGGATCAAACCCTAACAAAACTAACTCTATTACATGGTAAATCTCATCCAACTCATCACCGTCCAGCAAGCCTACGATGGAATTACTCACGCACGGCGGTGAGCATCATGAAATTGGTGATGGAGGAAGGTTGATGATGACGACGTCGACGGATTCCCCTCTCCGGAGCCACGAACGGACTCCACATCAGCCCTCCCGAGAGAGATTAGGGCTTGGCGGTGGCTCCGTATCGTAAAACACGATGAATCCTTCTCTTTGATTTTTTTCTCCCCGAACGTGAATATATGGAGTTGGAGTTGAGGTCGGTGGAGCACCAGGGGGCCCACGAGGCAGGGGGCGCGCCCAGGGGGGTAGGCGCGCCCCCACCCTCGTGGACAGGGTGTGGGCCCCCTGGCCTTGATTCTTTCGCCAGTATTTTTTATATATTCCAAAAATATTCTCCGCGAAGTTTCAGGTCATTCCGAGAACTTTTATTTCTGCACAAAAATAACACCATGGCAATTCTGCTGAAAACAGCGTCAGTCTGGGTTAGTTCCATTCAAATCATGCAAGTTAGAGTCCAAAACAAGGGCAAAAGTGTTTGGAAAAGTAGATACGATGGAGACGTATCAACTCCCCCAAGCTTAAACCTTTGCTTGTCCTCAAGCAATTCAGTTGACAAACTGAAAGTGATAAAGAAAAACTTTTACAAACTCTGTTTGCTCTTGTTGTTGTAAATATGTAAAGCTGGCATTCAAGTTTTCAGCAAAGATTATGAACTAACCATATTCACAATAACACTTAGGTCTCATGTTTACTCATATCAATGACATAATCAACTAGCGAGCAATAATAATAAATCTCGGATGACAACACTTTCTCAAAACAATCATAATATGATATAACAAGATGGTATCTCGCTATCCCTTTCTGAGACCGCAAAACATAAATGCAGAGCACCTATGAAGATCAAGGACTGACTAAACATTGTAATTCATGGTAAAAGAGATCCAATCATAGTCATACCCAATATAAATTAATAGTAATGGATGCAAATGACAGCGGTGCTCTCCAACTGGTGCTTTTTAATAAGAGGAGGATGACTCAACATAAAATTAAATAGATAGGCCCTTCGCAGAGGGAAGTAGGGATTTGTAGAGGTGCAAAAGCTCGATTTTAAAGCAGAGATAAATACTATTTTGGGTGGCATACTTTCATTGTCAACATAACAACCGAGAGATCTCGATATCTTCCATGCTACACACATTATAGGCGGTTCCCAAATAGAATGGTAAAGTTTATACTCCCCCACCACCAACAAGCATCAATCCATGGCTGGCCCAAAACAACGGGTGCCTCCAACTAACAACAGTCCTGGGGGAGTTTTGTTTGCAATTATTTTGAGTTGATTTGAGCATGGGACTGGGCATCCCGGTGACCAGCCATTTTCCCATGAGTGAGGAGCGGAGCCCACTCCTCTTGAGAATAACCCGCCTAGCATGGAAGATACAGACAACCCTAGTTGATACATGAGCTATTCGAGCATACAAAATAGAATTTCATTTGAAGGTTTAGAGTTTGGCACATACAAATTTACTTGGAACGGCGGGTAGATACCGCATATAGGAAGGTATAGTGGACTCATATGGAATAACTTTGGGGTTTATGGAAGTGGATGCACAAGTAGTATTCCCGCTGAGTACAAGTGAAGGCTAGAAAAAGACTGGGAAGCGACCAACTAGAGAGCGACAACAGTCATGAACATGCATTAAAATTAATAAACATTGAGTGCAAGCATGAGTAGGATATAATCCACCATGAACATAAATACCGTGAAGGCTATGTTTATTTTATTTCAACTACATGCGTGAACATGTGCCAAGTCAAGTCACTCGAATCGTTCAAAGGAGGATACCACCCTATCATACCACATCACAACCATTTTAATAGCATGTAGCTGGGGTCTATGCCTAATGATCAAAGTTGTAGCTGGGGTCGTATTGAGATGCAGTAGCTATTGCCTCATGAGCTGCAGCTTGGAGGCGAGCTGCCTCCGTCCTCCTCTTATACTCGTTCGCCTCCTCCCTGGTTATAATATATCTCCCTTTTGCCTGAAAGTCAAAGAAAGTAGGAGCAGGGAGAGCAACGTGGACAGTGCGGCGCCTATCAAACATTAGTCGGTACTAGAGAGGCTGTTCATTCCTCTCAATAAACTGATGGCGAACCATAGCATTATAATCTAAATAAGCAGGGGGCAATTCCATATCATTTTCATGTATGGGTATCTCAAGAAAATTAGCCACACGGGTTGCATAAATCCCACCAAACAAGTCTCCACTTAAACTATTATTATGCAACCTACGTGCAACAATGGCCCCCAAGTTGTATTGTTTATCTCCTAATACGGCACTCTTGAGAACACTAAGGTCAGGAACACACATGTGACATGCCTCGTCCTTGCCGTTAATGCATCGACCTATAAAGAGAGCAAAATAATGTATAGCAGGAAAATGAATGCTCCCTATTGTAGCTTGTGTTATTTCTCTAGATTCCCCCACAGTGATACTAGCAAGAAAATCTTAAAACTCAGATTTGCAAGGTTCACTAGCACTACCCCATTGCGGGAGATTACAAGCAGTGTTAAAATCTTCTAAGTCCATGGTATAAGATTTATTATAAAGATCAAATAGGACTGTGTGAGAATTGCGTGAAGATGTAAATTTGAACCTTCTCACAAAGCAATCAGTTAGGTGATAATACTGAGGGCACATATCTAGCATGAAGCCCTCGATTTCAGCATTACGCACATTTGCGTCAAATTCCTCCTTAATTCCTGCTCGGACCATGAAATCTTCTGACGGCCATTCACAAGGCCGCACTTGAGCTTCTCTTGGTAGTTCATGGTCCGGTGCACGTATTGCGGGCCTGGGTCCTTGCTTCCTTGAAGAACCACCTTGGTACATTTTCCTAATGTATTTCTTCCTCTGAAAAATTTCTGAAAAGTTTAGTAACTCAAAATAAAAGTGAACCAAACTCAACAAAATTGACAGCAACTACTCCCACAAGTGCCTAGAGACTATATCCTGCATTAAAACTACTTGGGAACATATAAATTTGACATGCAAGCTCAAGAACAGGGTCACCTAAGCAACAAAAATTTGCAATAAATAAAGTACTAGAACAAAAACTAATTGGACCATTGGAGGAGTCACATACCTTAGAACAATCCCCCAAAGCAGTTTTGTGAGTGGAGCTTTGAGCAAGGAGATCGAAAATGGCAGCACGATGAGCTAGAACTCGTGCTTGAGCTGGTTGGTGATTTTTTGGGAGGAAGAAGGAGTGTGTGGGTGCTGGAATAAGTGGAGGGGGGCCACCAGGGGCCCACGAGGCAGGGGGGCGCGCCCTGGACCCTCGTGGCCAAATGGTGGGTCCCCCCTGGTGTGTTTTCAGTGCCAGATATTCTTGAATATTCTAGAAAAAAAATCATATTTCATTTTCGGGGCATTTGGAGAACTTTTATTTTCAGGGTATTTTTTTATTGCAAGGATAATTCGGAAAACAGACAGAAAATACTATTTTTGCTTTATTTAATATAAATAACAGAAAGTAAAAGGAGGGTAAGAAAGTTGTGCTTTCTAACTTCATCCATCTCATGCTCATCAAAAGGAATCCACTAACAAGGTTGATCAAGTCTTGTTAACAAACTCTTTTCGAATAACATGGAACCGGAGAAATTTCGAATAACACTAGGTTACCTCAACGGGGATATGCACATCCCCAATAATAAGAATATCATATTTCTTCTTGAAAGTAGGAAGAGGAAATTCAAAACCTCCAATAATAATCGATGAAAACTTTCCAATAGAATTGATACTGTGGACTTGAGGTTGTTTCCTCGGAAAGTGTACCATATGCTCAATACCATTAACATGAAAAGTGACATTGCCTTTGTTGCAATCAATAACAGCCCCTGCAGTATTCAAAAAGGGTCTACCAAGGATAATCGAGATACTATCGTCCTCGGGAATATCAAGAACAACAAAGTCCGTTAAAATAGTAACGTTTGCAAGCACAACAGGCACATCCTCACAAATACCGACAGGTATAGCAGTTGATTTATCGGCCATTTGCAAAGATATTTCAGTAGGTGTCAACTTATTCAAATGAAGTCTACGATATAAAGAGAGAGGCATAACACTAACACCGGCTCCAAGATCACATAAAGCAGTTTTAACATAGTTTCTTTTAATGGAGCATGGTATAGTTGGTACTCCTGGATCTCCTAGTTTCTTTGGTATTCCACCTTTAAAAGTATAATTAGCAAGCATGGTGGAAATTTCAGCTTCCGGTATCTTTCTTTTATTTGTAACAATATCTTTCATATACTTAGCATAAAGATTCATTTTAAGCATATCAGTCAAACGCATACGCAAAATGATAGGTCTAATCATTTCAGCAAAGCGCTCAAAATCCTCACCATCCTTTTTCTTGGATGGTTTGGGAGGAAAAGGCATGGGTTTCTGAACCCATGGTTCTCTTTCTTTACCGTGCTTCCTAGCACCAAAGTCTCTCTTATCATAACGTTGATTCTTTGATTGTGGGTTATCAAGATCAACAGCAGGTTCAATCTCTACATCATTGTTATTGCTAGGTTGAGCATCAACATGAAAATCATCATTAATATTATCACTAGGTTCATGTTCATTACCATATTGTGTTTCAGCATCAGAAGTAGAAATATCATTGGGATTCTCAGGTGTGTTTACAACAGGTTCACTAGAAGCATGCAAAGTCCTATCATTTTTGTTCTTTTTAGAAGGACTAGGTGCATCAACATTAGTTCTATGAGAATCTTGCTCAATTCTCTTAGGGTGGCCTTCAGGATACAAGGGTTCCTGAGTCATTTTACCACCTCGAGTCACGACTCTAATAGCATTATCATTCTTCTTATTATTTAATTCATTGAGCAAATCATTTTGAGCTTTAAGCACTTGTTCTACTTGAGTGGTAACCATAGAAGCATGTTTACTAATTAGTTTAAGTTCACCTTTAACTCTAGACATATAATCACTCAAGTGTTCAATCATATAAGCATTTCGTTTCAATTGTCTACCAACATAAGCATTGAAGTTTTCTTGGTTGACAGTAAAATTATCAAACTCGTTTAAGCATTGGCTAGCAGACTTATAACGAGGAATATCACCTTCATCAAATCTATAGAGATAATTTACCTTTACTACCTGTGTCGGGTTATCAAGACCATGTATTTCTTCAATAGGTGGTAAATTCTTAACATCTTCAGCTTTAATACCCTTTTCTTTCATAGATTTCTTTGCCTCTTGCATATCTTCAGGACTGAGAAATAGAATACCCCTTTTCTTCGGAGTTGGCTTAGGAGTTGGTTTAGGAAGTGTCCAATTATTTTCATTAGTCAACATATTATTCAATAGCAATTCAGCTTGATCAACAGTTCTTTCCCTGAAAACACAACCAGCACAACTATCCAGATGGTCTCTGGAATCATCGGTTACTCCATTATAAAAGATATCAAGTATTTCAGTTTTCTTGAGAGGATGATCAGGCAAAGCATTAAGTAATTGGAGAAGCCTCCCCCAAGCTTGTGGGAGACTCTCTCCTTCAATTTGCACAAAATTATATATTTCCCTTAAAGCAGCTTGTTTCTTATGAGCGGGGAAATATTTAGTAGAGAAGTAATAAATCATATCCTGGGGACTATGCACACAACCAGGATCAAGAGAATTAAACCATATTTTAGCATCAGCCTTTAATGAAAACAGAAATAACTTAAGGATATAGTAGTAGTGAGTTTTCTCATCATTAGTGAATAGGGTGGCTATATCATTTAATTTAGTAAGATGTGCCACAACAGTTTCAGATTCATAGCCATAAAAAGGATCAGATTCAACCAAAGTAACTATCTCAGGATCAACAGAGAAATCATAATCCTTATCAGTAACACAGATAGGTGAAGTAGCAATAGCAGGGTCATATTTCATTCTAGCATTCAAAGACTTTTCTTTCAGCTTAGCTAGTAATGTCTTAAGATCATATCTATCATTGCAAGCAAGAAAGTCTCTAGAAGTTGCTTCATCCATAACATAACCCTCAGGCACAACGGGCAATTCATATCTAGGGGGAGAATCTTCATCATCACCTTCATCAATATTGTCAGTTTCAATAATTTCATTCTCTCTAGCCCTAGCAAGTTGTTCATCAAGAAATTCACCTAGTGGCACATTAGTATCAAGCATAGATGTAGTTTCATCATAAGCATCGTGCATAGCAGAAGTGGCATCATCAGTAACATGCGACATATCAGAATTAATAGCAGAAGCAGGTTTAGGTGTCGCAAGTTTACTCAAAACAGAAGGTGAATCAAGTGCAGAGCTAGATGGTAGTTCCTTACCTCCCCTCGTAGTTGAGGGATAAATTATAGTTTTCTCGTCTTTCAAGTTCCTCATAGTGATCAACAGATATAAATCCCAAGTGACTCAAAGAATAGAGCTATGCTCCCTGGCAACGGCTCCAGAAAATAGTCTTGATAACCCACAAGTATAGGGGATCGCAACAGTTTTCGAGGGTAGAGTATTCAACCCAAATTTATTGATTCGACACAAGGGGAGCCAAAGAATATTCTCAAGTATTAGCAGTTGAGTTGTCAATTCAACCACACCTGGATAACTTAATATCTGCAGCAAAGTATTTAGTAGCAAAGTAGTATGGAAGTAGCGGTAACGGTAGCAAAAGTAACAGTAGCAGCTTTGTAGTAATTGTAATAGTGGCAACGGAAAAGTAACTAAGCGGAGAACAATATGTGAAAAGCTCGTAGGCATTGGATCGGTGATGGAGAATTATGTTGGATGCGATTCCTCATGCAATAGTTATAACATAGAGTGACATAGAACTAGCTCCTATTCATCAATGTAATGTAGGCATGTATTCCGAATATAGTCATACGTGCTTATGGAAAAGAACTTGCATGACATCTTTTGTCCTACCCTCCCGTGGCCTCCTTTTAATAGAGTACTGGACCAAAGCATTAACACTTAGTGGATACATGAACTCCTCAAACCACGGTCATCACCAGTAAGTATCCCGATTATTGTCACTTCGGGGTTAACGGATCATAAGACATAATAGGTGACTATAGACTTGCAAGATATATAGGATCAAGAACTCACATTATTCATGAAAACATAATAGGTTCAGATCTGAAATCATGGCACTCGGGCCCTAGTGACAAGCATTAAGCATAGCAAAGTCATAGCAACATCAATCTCAGAACATAGTGGATACTAGGGATCAAACCCTAACAAAACTAACTCGATTACATGGTAAATCTCATCCAACTCATCACCGTCCAGCAAGCCTACGATGGAATTACTCACGCACAGCGGTGATCATCATGAAATTGGTGATGGAGGAAGGTTGATTATGACGACGTCGACAAATTCCCCTCTCTGGAGCCCCGAACGGACTCCGGATCAGCCCTCCCGAGAGAGATTAGGGCTTGGCGGCGGCTCCGTATCGTAAAACACGATGAATCCTTCTCTCTGGTTTTTTCTCCCCGAACATGAATATATGGAGTTGGAGTTGAGGTCGGTGGAGCACCAGGGGGCCCACGAGGCAGGGGGCGCGCCCAGGGGGGTAGGCGCGCCCCCACCCTCGTGGACAGGGTGTGGGCCCCCTGGCCTTGGTTCTTTCGCCAGTATTTTTTATATATTCCAAAAATATTCTTCGTGAAGTTTCAGGTCATTCCGAGAACTTTTATTTCTGCACAAAAATAACACCATGGATATTCTGCTGAAAACAGCGTCAGTCCGGGTTAGTTCCATTCAAATCATGCAAGTTAGAGTCCAAAACAAGGGCAAAAGTGTTCGGAAAAGTAGATACGATGGAGACGTATCACCCCCCATGGCGCGCGCCTCCTGGCCGGCCTCCTTCCCCTCCCCTCGTTTATATACGGGGGCAGGGGGCACCCCATAGCACATCAATTGTTCTCTTAGCCGTGTGCGGTGCCCCCTCCATAGTTTACTCCTCCGGTCATAGCGTCGTAGTGCTTAGGCAAAGCCCTACGCGGATCACATCACCATCACCGTCACCACGCCGTCATGCTGATGGAACTCTCCCTCGACCCTCTGCTGGATCAAGAGTTCGAGGGACGTCATCGAGCTGAACATGTGCTGAACTCGGAGGTGCCGTACGTTCGGTACTAAGATGAGTTGGATCATGAAGACGTTCGACTACATCAACCGCGTTAACCTAATGCTTCCGCTTTCGGTCTACGAGGGTACATGGACACACTCTCCCCCTCTCGTTCCTATGCATCTCCTAGATAAATCTTGCGTGAGCGTAGGAAAATTTTGAAATTGCATGCTACGTTCCCCAACAGTGGCATCCGAGCCAGGTTAATGCATAGATGATATGCACGAGTAGAACACGAAGAGTTGTGGGCGGTGATCGTCATACTACTTACCACCAACGTCTTATTTTGATTCGGCGGTATTGTTGGATGAAGCGGCCCGGACCAACCTTACATGAGCATGTTCATGAGACCGGTTCCACCGACAGACATGCAACTAGTTTTGCATAAAGGTGGATGGCGGGTGTCTGTTTCTCCAACTTTAGTTGAATCGAATTTGATTGCGGCCGGTCCTTGTTGAAGGTTAAAACAGCAAACTTGATAAATCACCGTTGTGATTTTGATGCGTAGGTAAGAACGGTTCTGGCTAGAAGCCCGTAGCAGCCATGTAAAACTTGCAACAACAAAGTAGAGGACGTCTAACTTGTTTTTGTAGGGCATGTTGTTATGTGATATGGTCAAGACATGATGTGATATACGTTATTGTATGAGATGATCATGTTTTGTAAAAGTTATCGGCAACTGGCAGGAGCCTTATGGTTGTCGCTTTATTGTATGAAATGCAATTGCCATGTAATTGCTTCACTTTATCACTATGCGGTAGCGATAGTCGTAGAAGCAATAGTTGGCGAGACGACAATGATGCTACGATGGAGATCAAGGTGTCAAGCTGGCGATGATGGAGATCATGACGATGCTTCGGAGATGGAGATCAAAGGCACAAGATGATGATGGCCATATCATGTCACATATTTTGATTGCATGTGATGTTTATCTTTTTATGCGTCTTACTTTGCTTAGTACGGCGGTAGCATTATAAGATGATCCCTCACTAAATTTCAAGGTATAAGTGTTCTCCCTGAGTATGCACCGTTGCGACAGTTCGTCGTGCCGAGACACCATGTGATGATCGGGTGTGATAAGCTCTACGTTCACATACAACGGGTGCAAGCCATTTTTGCACGTATAGAATACTCGGGTTAAACTTGACGAGCCTAGCATATGCAGATATGGCCTCGGAATGCTGAGATCGAAAGGTCGAACGTGAATCATATAGTAGATATGATCAACATAGAGATGTTCACCATTGAAAACTACTCCATCTCACGTGATGATCGGACATGGTTTAGTTGATATGGATCACGTGATCATTTAGATGACTAGAGGGATGTCTATCTAAGTGGGAATTCTTAGGTAATATGATTAATTGAACTTAAATTTATCATGAACTTAGTCCTGATAGTTTTTTTGCATATCTATGTTGTTGTAGATCTATGGCCCGTGCTACCATCCCTTGAATGTTAATGCGTTCCTAGAGAAAGCTAAGTTGAAAGATGATGGTAGCAACTACACACGGACTGGGTCCGTAACTTGAGGATTATCCTCATTGCTGCATAGAAGAATTACGTCCTGGAAGCACCACTAGGTGCAAGTGAAGGAAATATGCCCTAAAGGCAATAATAAAGTTGTTATTTATATTTCCTTATATCATGATAAATGTTTATTATTCATGCTGGAATTGTATTAACCGGAAACTCAGTACTTGTGTGAATACATAGACAAACACAGTGTCCCTAGTATGCCTCTACTTGACTAGCTCGTTAATCAAAGATGGTTAAGTTTCCTAGCCATAGACATGTGTTGTCATTTGATGAACGGGATCACATCATTAGAGAATGATGTGATGGACAAGACCCATCCGTTAACTTAGCATAATGATCGCTTAGTTTTACTGCTATTGCTTTCATCATGACTTATACATGTTCCTCGGGCTATGAGATTATGCAACTCCCGAATACCAGAGGAACACCTTGTGCGCTATCAAACGTCACAACGTAACTGGGTGATTATAAAGATGCTCTACAGGTGTCTCCGATGGTGTTTGTTGAGTTGGCATAGATCGAGATTAGGATTTGTCACTCCGTGTATCGGAGAGGTATCTCTGGGCCCTCTCGGTAATGCACATCACTATGAGCCTTGCAAGCAATGTGACTAATGAGTTAGTTACAGGATGATGCATTACAGAACGATTAAAGAGACTTGCCGGTAATGAGATTGAACTAGGTATGAAGATACCGATGATCGAATCTCGGGCAAGTAACATACCGATGACAAAGGGAACAACGTATGTTGTTATGCGGTTTGACCAATAAAGATCTTCATAGAATATGTAGGAACCAATATGAGCATCCAGGTTCCGCTATTGGTTATTGACCGGAGATGTGTCTTGGTCATGTCTACATAGTTCTCGAACCCGTCGGGTCCGCACGCTTAACGTTCGATGACGATTTGTATTATGAGTTATGTAATTTGATGAACCGAAGTTTGTTCAGAGTCCCGAATGAGATCACAGACATGACGAGGAGTCTCGAAATGGTCGAGAGGTAATGATTCATATATTGGAAGGTTACATTCGGACACCGGAATGGTTCGGGATGTTTCGGATGAATTTCAGAGTACCTTGGGTTACCGGACCCCCCGGGAAGTTATTGGGCCTTAATGGGCTTTAGTGGAAAGGAGAGGAGGACACAAGGGAGGCCGCACCTACTGGTCCGAATTGGACTAGGAGGGGGCGGCGCCCCCCTCTTTGGTTCTCCCCTCTTGCTCCTTCCCTCCTTCTCCTAGTTGGAATAGGAAAGGGGGGGCCGAATCCTACTTGGACCGGGAGTCCAAGTAGGACTCCCCCCTATGGCGCGCCCCCCTTGGGCCGGCCTCCTCTTCCCCCCTCCTTTATATACGTGGGAGGGGGCACCCCAAAGGCACACCAAGTCTTCTATTAGCCGTGTGCGGTGCCCCCCTCCACAGTTACACACCTCGGTCATATCGTCGTAGTGCTTAGGCGAAGCCCTGCACCGGTAACTTCATCATCACCATCGTCACGCCATCGTGCTGAAGGAACTCTCCCTCAGTCTCAACTGGATCAAGAGCTCGAGGGACGTCATCGTGCTGAACGTGTGCTGAACACGGAGGTGCCGTACGGTCGGTACTTGGATCTGTTGGATCGCGAAGACGTTTGACTACATCAACCGCGTTACTAAACGCTTCCTCTTTTAGTCTACGAGGGTACATGGACACACTCTCTCGTCTCGTTTCTATGCATCTCCTAGATAGATCTTGCGTGATCGTAGGTAAATTTTTTGAAATACTGCGTTTATCAATAGTGGCATCCGAGCCAGGTCTATGCGTAGATGTTATATGCACGACTAGAACACAAAAGATTTGTGGGCGATAATAGTCATACTGCTTACCACCAACGTCTTACTTTGATTCGGCGGTATTTTTGGATGAAGCGGCCCGGACCGACATTACATGACCGCGTTCATGAGACTGGTTCTACCGACATGCTTCACACACAGGTGGCTGGCGGGTGACTGTTTCTCCAACTTTAGTTGAATCGAGTTTGACTACGGCCGCTCCTTGTTGAAGGTTAAAACAGCACACTTGACAAAAAATCGTTGTGGTTTTGATGCGTAGGTAAGAACGGTTCTTGCTAGAAGCCCGTAGCAGCCATGTAAAACTTGCAACAACAAAGTAGAGGACGTCTAACTTGTTTTTGCAGGGCATGTTGTGATGTGATATGGTCAAGACGTGATGAGATATAAATTGTTGTATGAGATGATCATGTTTTGTAGAAGTTATCGGCATCTGGCAGGAGCCTTATGGTTGTCGCTTTATTGGATGAAATGCAATCGCCATGTAATTGCTTTACTTTATCACTAAGCGGTAGCGATAGTCGTACAAGAAATAGTTCGCGAGACGACAACGATGCTACGCTGGAGATCAAGTTGTCAAGCCGGTGATGATGGAGATCATGACGGTGCTTTGGAGATGGAGATCAAAGGCACAAGATGATGATGGCCATATCATGTCACATATTTTGATTGCATGTGATATTTGTCCTTTATGCATCTTATTTTGCTTAGTACGGCGGTAGCATTATAAGATGATCCCTCACTAAATTTCAACGTACAAGTGTTCTCCCTGAGTATGCACCGTTGCTACAGTTCGTCGTGCCGAGACACCACGTGATGATCGGGTGTGATAAGCTATACGTTCACATACAACGGGTGCAAGCCAGTTTTGCACGTGCAGAATACTCGGGTTAAACTTGACGAGCCTAGCATATGCAGATATGGCCTCGGAACACTGAGACCGAAAGGTCGAACGTGAATCATATAGTAGATATGATCAACATAGTGATGTTCACCATTCAAAACTACTCCATCTCACCTGATGATCGGACATGGTTTAGTTGATATGGATCACGTGATCATTTAGATGACTAGAGGGATTTCTATCTAAGTGCGAGTTCTTAAGTAATATGATTAATTGAACTTTAATTTATCATGAACTTAGTACCTGATAGTATTTTGCATGTCTATGTTGTTGTAGATCAATGGCTCGTGCCACCGTTCCCTTGAATTTTAATGCGTTCCTAGAGAAAGCTAAGTTGAAAGACGATGGTAGCAACTACACGGACTGGGTTCGTAACTTGAGGATTATCCTCATTGCTGCATAGAAGAATTACGTCCTGGAAGCACCGCTAGGTGCAAGACCCGCTGCAGCAGCAACTCCGGACGTTATGAACGTCTGGCAGAGCAAAGATGATGACTACTCGATAGTTCAGTGCGCCATGCTTTACGACTTAGAATCGGGACTTCAAAGACGTTTTGAACGTCATGGAGCATATGCGATGTTCCAAGAGTTGAAGTTAATATTTCAAGCAAATGCCCGAATTGAGAGATATGAAGTCTCCAATAATTTCTATAGCTTCAAGATGGAGGAGAATAGTTCTGTCAGTGAACATATACTCAGAATGTTTGGGTACCACAACCACTTGACTCAACTGGGAGTTAATCTTCCTGATGATAGTGTCATTGACAGAGTTCTTCAATCACTGCCACCAAGCTAAAAAAGCTTCGTGATGAACTATAATATGCAAGGTATGGATAAGACAATTCCCGAGCTCTTCGCAATGCTAAAGGCTGCGGAGGTAGAAATCAAGAAGGAGCATCAAGTGTTGATGGTTAACAAGACCACTAGTTTCAAGAAAAAGGGCAAATGGAAGAAGGGGAACTTCAAGAAGAACGACAAGCAAGTTGCTGCTCAAGTGAAGAAGCCCAAGTCTGGACCTAAGCCTGAGACTGAGTGCTTCTACTGCAAAGGGACTGGTCACGGGAAGCGGAACTGGCCCAAGTATTTGGCGGATAAGAACACTAGTACAACGAGCTCCTAAACAAACGGTTTTTAACCCCTTTCCGCGATGGCATTTGGAACCGTCGCCAAGTGAGTGTGGGCGATAGGGGGGTCCTTCCTACACGCCCCAGAAACCGTCGGGGATATGCCCTCCTGGCACACATGTTCGGCAAAATGAGGTCGTGTGCGACCGACGAGCGCTCAAATACAGAAATACATACAATAGAGCTAAAAATACAATTATACGGCGAAATTGTTTCCGGTCGCAAGTACATCCCACACAGTCAGTCCCCGCTAAACGTTTCCGTTCGTATGTACATCCCACACAGTCACTCCAAGGAAAACATTTCCGTTCACAGGTACATCACACACAATTTTTCCTATTAAATCATTTGCGTTATTGAATATATCACACACGGTCCGTGGAAGAAACTGTGTGGCAAAAGCTGTCCATCACACACAGTTTTTATGTGGTAAACGTATGCGCAAGGTGGCCTAACGCAAACAGTTTTCAAGAGAAAGTCCTGTGTGATAGTTCATTGATCCAACACGGTTTATTCGTAGAAACTGTGTGCGTTGCCTGAGGTCATCGCCCACGGTATTTTTTCAACAACCGTTTGCAATAGCAAAACCCAATTAGCAGGCTAATTTGCCATTAGAAGGTAATTATCCGATTATTCATAATCCATTTATTAATCTAATTTACATTTCATATTAAGCACACAATATATGTCATTTTCATAATTGAAATACATCAGAGTACAACATCATATAGCTTGAGCACTCAGCTACCCCATTACACAACTACACCAGGACGAAGTTTCACTCAGCTAACTTTTCAAAGTTAGCATCATAGACGGTACATAGACAGATGTATCTCATCTGGAGAACTGCTGAAGCAGAAGGCGAATATTGAGCCTTCATTGATGTTGAAGGTCTTTGTAACTTTAGGCCAGTGCCTGTGGATGATTGACCGTCCATCCTTCGTCCTCTTCAGGAACACTTCAATATTGAACTGTGGGTGTTGTATGAATACCTTCCTCGCCTCCTGACCATACAGGTGGGTTGAGAGGTAATCATCAGTGAACTGCTTTGGAATGGCTTGAAAATAAGGATGTGCATAAATATCGTCTCTATATTGGAAATGGGGAAAAGGAATAAAAAAGGCAAGGTATAATATTTAGTACCATCCTGTAGTGAACTGATGTCTTCTTCATTGTGCAGACAAAGATCTTGTTGTTTTTTGTTGCTAATTTCTTTATCCTAACAATCTTTCTGAGTTTCTTGACTTGACTGATATTCATGGACAACTCATTTCCCCATATGCAAAAAGGGTCGAACAGTGGGTCAAAACCTCTAACAGCGGGACCTACATGTGCAAGACCAAATTGTTAAAAACCTAAATATTAGAATGGTTCCTGCAATTGCACAATAATGTGCTATTAGAAAACGGACCATGCACGTGCTAACCTCGATTGTAAAACTCGGTGCTTCCCATTGTTTCCCTGCAACACATATAAGGTAGTTAGTCATCAGGTTAAGTAAGGGTTCGCATGCTATCAGTAAAATATGCTGATGAAAAATAAGCACATTGCAGATTCATCCGATTAATTCAAGCCACACGGAAAACCCATATATCCAAACCTAGCATGATTAAGAACTAGGAAATATAGCACTTGTATATGTTTCTCATGTATTAAGTGCAGCCAAATTCAATTTATTCCTCACATGCACAACAATACAAAATTCTACCCACGACAATTGGACATCGCATTGCAGAATTGAACCAAGCAGTTAACTAAACACCACAACAAATGAACCAAACATTAACTGAGCACCACATTGCACAATATAACATACTCCTAATAGAAGATCAGACAGTTAACCAAACAGTTAACAACAGCCAATTGTATTTGTTTCTCATGTATTTACTACAGCCAAATTCAATTTATTCGTCACATGGTATACAATAACAGAATGCACCCACAACTATTGAACATCGCATTGCAGAATTGAACCAAACAGTTAACTAAACACCACAACACAAATGAACCAAACGTTAACTGAGCACCACATTGCACAATGTATAACCAAACCAAGCATGCTTGACAACTTGGAAATATAGCAATTGTATTCATTTCTCATGTATTTTATAAAGATACTTTCGATTTATTTCTCACATGGAAGACAATATGTCGGTGTACAAAAGTAGGGGCACTCCTTTTTACCCCTTTACTTCTGCACGGACAGTCAGAGCCGCGCCCACGGCCACACTAGGCAGGGCAGAGGAGGGAAGCCGGAGAGAAGCCGAAGCACAAGACAACCGAAGCAATGCCAAGACCTGAGAACACAAAAGAGCAAGAGGGCGGGGTGAATTCCCTCGGCAAGACCCTTGCCGGGGTAACTTGCCCAATGCCAGCAGAGCAGGCCACCCTTGAGCCCATGGGTTCCAACACCACCAACCAACCACATTGAAACCAAGGCTCGGGAGGCGCGTCTGTGGTGGCATGCAGATTTTCGTCAAGATTATGAACACACAAGATCAGATGAGGATCAGAAGACGACGATCCTCGGCGGGATCCTAGCCGAGGAAATCCACGAGACCCCCAGCAAGACGCTTGCCGGGGAAGACGATGATGCCACGACAAGACCCTTGCCGAGGGCATCAGTGGGGCCACAGCCAGGCCCGTGCCTGCCAAGACTCCACCGCCGTCCCCAAGTAGCTTCTAGCTCAACTAGCTGGGCAGGCACCTGCGTGGCGACGGGCGGCCTCTACACCGACTCAGCAAGCACCTGCGTGGTGGCATGCGACCCATCGTGAAGGCTCCACCACCCCACTAGCCCAGCAGTGTAACGCCCCGGATCCGATGCACCAGGTGCCATCCAGTTATTCGTTGTTGTTGCCATGTCATTTGCTTGTGTGTTGCATTTTGCCATGTCATCATCTGCATTGCATCATCATGTTTTTCAAAACTTCCATCGGGTCCTTTTTCCCGTTGTCCATTTCGCGATCCGACACTCTCCCTCGCGCCCGTCGCCCCTCTCAGACCTTGTTTCGTGAGCGGGAGAAAAACGTTCTTGGAATGGGCTGAGATTTGCCGAGTGGCCTTGGTATGGCACCGACAGACCGCCCGTCAAATTTCGTTCCATTTGGAGGTCGTTTGATGCCCCAACGGTTAACCGCGTAGCCCGAAACCCCTCTCTCTTTGCAGCCCAGCACCCCTCCACCATAGCCCACTAGCCCATCCTAACCCCCTCCATGCTCTCGGTCGTTCGATCACGATCGTGTGGGCGAAAACCGCACCTCTTTTGGACACTCCTAGCTCCCTCTACCTATAAATATGTGCCCCTCCCAAAAAATTTGCGGATGAACCCTAGCCTCCTTCCTCTCGCGCCGCCGGACATTTCCCCCGCCACCGACGGACATGTCCGCCGCCACCGCCCAGCCACTCCCATGCCGCCACGTCACCGCCGCCCATCCCACGCACCACCGCGGCCCGCCCGGCCCGCGCATCGCCGCCACCCGCGCCCGAAGCGTCCGCCGCCCGCCGCCTCCAGCCGCCCGAGCCCCGCCGCCCGCCAGTGCCGCGCTCCCGCTCGCCTCCGCCGCCGCCTCCTCGCCGGTCATCACCGCACGTCGCCGCTCGGAGCCCCGCGCCTCCGACCTCCTCCCCACGCCAGCCTCCTCCGACCTCCTCCGCGTCGTGCCGCTCGCCGGAGCTCGCCGGGCCGCCGCCCCGCTCGCCGGAGTTTGTCTCCGGCCGGATCGGGACGAGATCCTCCAGTCCCCGAGCCAAACGCCTACGCCCCCGTCCCGGATCGGATCATCCCGCACCGCCTCGTCCCGTTGACTTCTCTGCGAGGTTGATTTTTCACACAGTCCCCAGATCTGCTACATTTTGTGCACTTATTCGTCATGCCATAACTTCATGTGTATTGCTCCGTTTTGCATGCATAATATGTCAAAACGTTCACCATGCCATGCGCTTCATTTTGTTCCATTGTGTCATGCTCGTTTGAGATCATCTAGATGCCCTAATGATCGTTGCAAGACTGCTATGTGATGTTATCTGCTGTCTGTTAACAGAACTTGATGATTTGTCGTTTTCATTGCATTTTGTGTGTGCATCCTATGAGCATGAGCTCTACATGTGTTTTGTTCTACATCATGCCATCTTTACAGGGGTGCTTGTCTTGTATTTTTGTGATCTATGTGGTGACTACCACAAGCATGCAAATTAGCCTCCGTGATGTTGCTGATTTATGTGACTTGGTCATTTCTGCTAAGTCTGAGTCTGTTATATTTTGTTGCTATGTAAACCTGATCCTACCATGAGTTCTATGCCATGTAATGCTCTGTGGTGAGTGGTACAAGCTCACCAACATGCCTACTTATCGTTGTTTCTGCCATGAACTGTCATTTTCACTAAGTCTGAATCTGTCATATAACTTGCTATGTTTACATGGGTGGCATCATATCTTCTGTACCTTTTTGGTTCATGATCAGTAAGGAACTTCTGTTCTATGCAATTAGTAGATTCATTCCATGCCTTTTTTTGCTATGATCTGTTCCTGTAGCATGTTGTTGGATAGCTCTAAACTTAGCAACCTGATGTTATTTCTGCCATGTCCAGTGATTTTCTGCCAAGTCTGTGAATCTGTTATTATTTGCAATCTTGCCATGTCCTTTTGAGCATGTTCTAGTGGTTTCTGGAGATAGCTCAGTGTTCATGCTTTGTCATGCTTTACCTGTACATCACGTCCATGTCATTTGGTTTCATGTTGGAGTGCTGTAGCATATTTTCATGATGATTGCGAGATGCCTAGTTGCTGTTTTGGACAGTTTGCCCTTCAAACTTGTTTCATGTGTATGTGTTGCACCGTTGCTCCGTTTTGCACATGCTCTATATGAAACTTGCTTAGTTTTGCATTTAGTTTCATATTATCATGTTGCATCCTTATTTTGAGGTGTTTGCTTGATGTTTGAATGCATTTTGCATCAATGCCATGTTCAACTTGTTTTGCTCATATCTTCTAGGCCGTAGCTCCGAACTAAATGAACTTTATATGTAATTTGACTAGAATTTCATGTAGATCAGCTTGGTGCATATTAACTTGCTGTTTAACAACTTGAACATAAGGCTTTATTCAGATCTGGACCAATTTCAAAATTTGCATATGAGGACTTACCGGAATTGTTATATCTTGTTTCCGGCCTCATTTAAACTTGCTTTGATGTGTTGTTCTTGTATGCATTATCTCTTGCCATGAGTAGCCTCTTGTAGCCTTGTCATGCATCATACTTGGTTGAGCATCATGTTTGGTTATGTGTTGTGTGTTTACCTTGTTGTTTGCTTATTTCCGGTTGTGCTTTTTCTCGATAGTTCCTGTTTCGTTGCGATCGTGAGGATTCGTTCGTCTACACTTGGTTCGTCTTCGTGGCTTCATCTTCTTCATGGACTCGTTCTTCTTCCTAGCGGGATTTCAGGCAAGATGACCGTAACCTTCGGTCTCATTACTATCATTGCTATGCTAGTTGCTTCGTTCTATCGCTATGCTGCGTTACCTACCACTTGCTTATCAAGCCTCCCAAATTGCCATGAACCTCTAACCTTTGTCACCCTTCCTAGCAAACCGTTGTTTGGCTATGTTACCGCTTTTGCTCAGCCCCTCTTATAGCGTTGCTAGTTGCAGGTGAAGATGGAGAGTGGTTCCATGTTGGAACATGGACATCATGAACTTTGTTGGGATATCACAATATTCTCTTATTTAATTAATGCACCTATATACTTGGTAAAGGGTGGAAGGCTCGGCCTTATGCCTGGTGTTTTGTTCCACTCTTGCCGCCCTAGTTTCCGTCATACGGGTGTTATGTTCCTTGATTTTGTGTCCCTTACGCGGTTGGGTGATTTATGGGACCCCCTTGATAGTTCGCTTTGAATAAAACTCCTCCACCAAGGCCCAACCTTGGTTTTACATTTGCCTCACCTAGCCTTTTTCCCTTGGGAGTTGCGCATCCCGAGGGTCATCTTTATTTTAACCCCCCCGGGCCAGTGCTTCTCCAAGTGCTGGTCCAAACCGAGCGATGTCCGGCGCCCCCCTGGGCAACCAGGGTCTATGCCAACCCGACGTCTTGCTCATTCGGTGTGCCCTGAGAACGAGATATGTGCAGCTCCTATCGGGATTTGTCGGCACATCGGGCGGCTTTGCTAGTCTTGTTTTACCATTGTCAAAATGTCTTGTAAACCGGGATTCCGAGACTGATCGGGTTTTTCCCGGGAGAAGGAATATCCTTCGTTGACCGTGAGAGCTTATAATGGGCTAAGTTGGGACAACCCTGCAGGGTATAAACTTTCGAGAGCCGTGCCCGCGGTTATGTGGTAGATGAGAATTTGTTAATGTCCGGTTGTAGAGAACTTGACACTTGACTTAATTAAAACGCATCAACCGCGTGTGTAGCCGTGATGGTCTCTTCTCGGCGGAGTCCGGGAAGTGAACACGGTTTTTGGGTTATGTTTGACATAAG
Organism: Triticum aestivum; assembly: GCF_018294505.1. Lineage (NCBI taxonomy): Eukaryota > Viridiplantae > Streptophyta > Magnoliopsida > Poales > Poaceae > Triticum > Triticum aestivum. The sequence goes on from NC_057805.1 coordinate 123,436,825, forward strand.
TAGGAGTTTAGGATCACTTCTTGATCATTGCTAGTTTCACGACCGTTCCGTTGCTTCTCTTCTCGCTCTTATTTGCATATGTTAGCCACCATACATGCTTAGTCGCTGCTGCAACCTCACCACCTATCCTTTCCTTACCCATTAAGCTTTGCTAGTCTTGATACCCATGGTAATGGGATTGCTGAGTCCTCGTGGCTCACAGATTACTACAACACCAGTTGCAGGTACAGGTTTTGCGATGATCATGACGCGAGAGCGATGTTACTTGTTTTGGAGTTCTTCTTCTGATTCTTCTTCGATCAAGGGATAGGTTCCAGGTCGGCAGCCTGGGCTAGCAGGGTGGATGTCGTTTGAGTTTCTGTTTGTGTTTCATCCGTAGTCGGATGTTGATCTTATGGATGATGTATTGATGTATTCTTGCGGTATTTGTATGCCTTGTATGTATCCCCATATATTATGTAATGTTGATGTAATGATATCCACCTTGCAAAAGCGTGTCAATATGCGGTTCTATCCTTGGTGGGACCTTCGAGTCTCTTTAGGATAGTATCGCATATTGGGCGTGACAAGCAGCCAGCCAACGTGGCGCAGCAACGCCTCGTCAGCTCGGACGCGCGTTGGAACCAGGCGAGGCAGCGACAGCTGGGACGTGCTTCCTTGCCGTCCCCGATAAAGTGAGAGGGGCACGTCAGCAACGCATTAAATGCATTTGTCCGACGGTACCAGAGAATAGGCTTAGCGACTGTAGACCTTTCCACCTCCTGTGTGCCACTGTGGCAACCCCTTTTGCCTATAAAAGGAGGCCCGAGGCGACCAGGAGAAGGATTCGGATCTTTTGGGCAAGTTACACCCCGTAGCTAGCTCAAGAACACAACAACACTCAAATACATCCAGCAAAGCAGGACTAGGGTATCACGCATCTTCGCGGCCCGAACCTGGGTAAACGATCCGTGTGCTTCCTGTCTGACCTGCTCTTTGCACAACCTCGCGCCCGCCAACCGTAGAAGGGATCCCAGTGATTCCATAGGTGTCGATTTCCCCCGATATCTTTGACGCGCGAGGTAGGGGGCGCAGTTGTGAGAATCTAGTCTAGCAGTTAGCCTAGCAGTTCTTCATCGCCATGGCTCCCAAGAAGAAGATGATCACGATGATCGGCTCGTCGGGAGCCGAACGGCCGTGCCAGTGCGGGCGAACAGCGGGCCGGTCGGGGACAGAACCCGAGCCGCGGCCTGCGAGCACCAGCATCGCTCTGGCAGTCAGAGCCTGGCGAGCGGTGTCGTTCGTGCGCCAGACGACGGGCCGCACACCGCCGCAGGCGGCGCGGGGCCCTCCAGGGGTGTCGCCGTGCCACCTACGGGTGGCGCAGCAACCTCCAAGACGCCTACGCCGGCGCCCACAACACGCTCTTCCCAGGGTGTGCACGACGAGTAGCGCCATCACGCTGGAGACCCCGGACGCCGCCGTGGGAAGAGTCATGTGCATCATCTGCGGGACGAAGGAGGCCAGCATGCCCGCTGAAGTGCTGGTGAAAATGGCATGCAGCCGCTGGGCCGTGATAGAGCTCCTTCTAACGTGGTTAGAAGTCGAAGCGCGCCACGGTCCACGCAGCTGTCGCCGCTACCCACGCCAGCAGAAGCTTTGGCGCGCGCGCAGCTACTCCTCGACTTCCCTCCTGTTGCGAAAAAGCTCGATGAGTGGAGGGCCACCATCCGGAGCCTTGTCAGCGTCGCCAACCAAGATGAGCCGCGGCCAGCGGGGCCCTCAGGCCGGCGCTCCGTCGAACCACCGCATGCCAGCGGTGGAGGGGACGGAGGTGCTGCGGCCACGGTGCACTCTCCTCCTCCACGCCAGCCACCGCGGGTGTCGATCCGTCGTGATGACGCCTGTGACAACATTTCCATAGCGTCGTCCGACGCACGGACCCACCGCGACCAGCGCCAAGTTCTTTGGGAGCGAGCCCATGAAGACGCTTGAACCACCATCGAGCGCCGGCGCGATACACGCCACCAGTCAGATAGGTGGGCGGGGCCCGCTATGGACCACCCAGCACCGGGAGGCTCCGGCGGCCTACCTTATGAGGTGGGTTGCCTGGGCTTTACCCATGAGCTGCGGCAGTTCCAGTGGCCGTCCCACCGTACGTTCAAGCCCGACGTCGGCGAGAAGTACAACGGCAAGACCCACCCGTCGGAGTTCCTCAACATCTACACCATCGCGATGCAAGCCGCTAGAGCTCGCGACGACAAGGTGCTTGACAATTACTTCCCGTTGGCCCTGAAACCCAATGTCATGTCTTGGTTGATGCACTTGCCGGCGGATTCCATTTCTTCTTGGTCGGATTTGTGTCATGAGTTCGTTGGTGCCTTCACCGGAGGCCACCAAGCTCATGGCCAAGCGAGTGATTTGCATATCATTCCCCAGAAGGAAGGTGAAAACCTGCGCAAGTACATACAGAGGTTCAGCAGGTGCAATACAACATCCTAGATGTTCATCCTGCCGCTGTGATCAGCGCGTTCCATAAGAATGTGCGCAACCGCAATATGCGTGAAGAGATGGCGATGAACAAGGTCAAGGATGTGGCCGAACTCTATGTTCTGGCCGATAGATGCGCTCGGGCTGAAGAGGGGAGGAAGTACCCCGGTGAGGACGCCGGCGTGGAAACCGACTCTACCGACGAAGACACCACCGCCCCGACAAAGAAGGGTCGGCATCGCAACAGGAAATGCAAGGGCAAGGTCGTGCTTACCGTCGAGGGATCCGACGACATCGGCGCTGCCAAGAAGGCCGAGGCAGACGACCCCGGCAAGGAGATTGCCGGATGCGCTGCTTGCCGGGCCTTGGCGGCTACCGACAAGCCAGGAGGCTCCGACAAGCAATACTGCAAGATTCACCGCACCAAGGGCCACGACCTCCAGAACTGCCGACAAGTCGAGCTGCTTGCTGAGAAGCAAAAGGCTGAGTATGAGAGCCGGGACAAGGAGAAGGGTCAGTATGGTGCCGAAGGATCCGGCAAGAAATGTGGCGGCCAAGGAGGCCGCCGCGACAAGGATAACCAACAAGAGAGGCCCGCTCGGGGCCGCGACAAGAAGCAGGATGACAATGATCATGACAAGGACGACGAGTCCGGCGAGCAAGAGTTTCAGAAGGCTACAGAGGCCATGTGCGTCGATGGTGGCACCTCACTATACACTTCTCACCGCCAGCTCAAGCAGTGGGTGCGTGAGATCACAACAGCAGAGCCATCGTTCGACGCTCAGAAGCCGCTGAAGTGATCCAGCACGCCCATCATTTTTTACGCCGAGGATCACGCTGATCGCACAACTGCGGTCGGGTGTTTACTGTTGTTGGTTTCACCAACGATACACAACCTCAAGGTGAACAAGATGCTGGTTGACGGCAGGGCCGGTCTGAACTTAATCTCACCCGTTGTGATCAAAAGGCTGCAAATTCTTGACGGAGACCTCGAGGAGACGGGCACGTTTCAAGGGGTCAACCCGGGAAGGAGCCAGCTAAAGGGGAAGGTCACGTTGCCTGTGACGTTTGGAGGCGAGTTGAACTACAGGACAGAGAGGATTGTCTTCGATGTAGCCGAGATCCCTTTGCCCTACAATGGGATCCTCGGCCGCCCGGCACTAGCCAAGTTTATGGCGGCATCGCATTACGCCTACAACACGCTGAAGATGCCTGGGCCGATGACCATCATCACCGTTCCCTGCGACAAGAAGGATGCGTTGATCTGCGCCGACCTACTCTACCGAAAAGCAGTTGTAGCAGCTGCCGCCAAGGCACTTGCTCCTGCTGCTGAAGCCCCGGGAGTGAAGAAGAAGACCGGCAAGACCTCTCGCACCCACTCCGGCAAGTGCACGTCTTCGGAGTGTTGTGCTACCGTCGAGGACGTGCCAGAGAGCTCCACCGGCAAGAGCAAAAAATCCAGAGCTGCGCCACCAGAGACCAAGAAGGTGTCCGTCAAGGAGGATGGCACGGGAGGGGCTTTCACCATAAGCTCCACCCTCGACAGCAAATAGGAAAGCGCGCTCGTCACTTTCCTGCGGGCGAATGTCGATGTGTTTGCATGGCAAGCATCTGACATCCCCGGCGTTCCCAGGGAAGTGATTGAGCACCATCTTGCTGTCTGCCCCCATGCGCGACCCGTCAAGCAGAAGGTCAGGAAGCAAGCTTTGGAATGGCAGGAGTTCATCACAGAGGAGATCAGGAAGTTGGAAGCAGCAGGCTTGGTGAGGGGAGTGCTCCATCCGACATGGTTGGCCAATCTGGTGGTGGTGCGCAAGGCAAACGGGAAGTGGAGGCTGTGTATTGACTACACAGATATCAATAAGGCTTGTCCTAAGGACCCCTTCCTGTTGCCGCGCATCGACCAGATAGTTAACTCCATGGCCGGGTGTGATCTGTTATCATTCCTCGACGCCTACTCGGGCTACCACCAGATCTTCATGACAAGAGAAGATAGCATTCATCACCCCATGTGGTACGTATTGCTTTTTACGGATGCCTTTCGGGTTGAAGAGTGCTGGCTTGATGTTTGCAAGGGCGGTCCCAATTGGTTTTGAGCCCTAGCTACATCGAAATACGGAAGCTTACATGGATGACATAGTGGTCAAAACCAAGGACAAGGCAACTCTTGTACAAGACTTAGAAGAGACGTTTGCCAACCTACGCAAGATCAACCTCAAGCTGAACCCTGAGAAGTGTGTGTTCGGCGTTCCGTCCGGCAAACTTCTTGGGTTCTTTGTGTCGCAGCGTGGGATCGAGGAAAACCCAGACAAGATCAAGGCTATCGAGCAGATTGAGGCGCCCAAGCGGATCAAGGATGTGCGTCGGCTCACTGGCTGCATTGCCGCCATGAGCCGATTCATCTCCAAGTCTGCCGAGCGTGCCCTTCCCTTTTTCAAGATTTTGAAAAAGGCGGGCCCAATGGCGTGGACCCCGGAGGCCGAAGTAGCACTTCGGGATCTGAAGAAATGCCTCTCTTCTACACCAGTACTAGTGGCGCCTAAACCACAAGAGCCGTTGCTGCTGTATCTGGCGGCGATGAATCAAGTGGTCAGCGCCGCGCTGGTGGTGCAGAGGGAGGTCGACGAAGAGGCAGTGGCAACGGCAGGACCGGCGGATGGCACGTCAGAGATTCCCCCGGCAGGGCCTGGTGCCGGCAAGGCAAGGCCCTCGGCAGATTCTGACGCCATCGGGACAGGGCCCGCGCAGCCAAGTGAAGTGGTGCAGAAGAAGAAGATGATGCAGCACCCGGTTTACTTTGTCAGCTCCATCTTGTAGGGGGCTAGGTCAAGGTACTCCGGTGTGCAGAAATTGCTCTTCGGCCTCCTTATGGCCTCGAGGAAGCTATGTCATTACTTCCAAGCCCACGAGATCACTGTCGTCACCCGCCTCCCGTTGCAACAGATACTGCACAACCCAGACGCAACCGGAAGGATTGTGGAGTGGGCCTTGGAGTTGTCAAGCTTTGGGTTGAAGTTTGAAAGTACTTCGACAATCCAGAGTAGAGTCTTGGCGGAGTTCATTGCAGAATGGACCTCAACGCCTGACGAGGAAATCCAGGAGACCACTCTCCCCGACAAGGAAGCAAGTCACAACTGGATCATGTACTTTGACGGGGCTTTCTCGCTGCAAGGCGCCGGTGCTGGTGTGCTGCTCGTCGCACCCACCGGAGAGCACCTCAAGTATGTAATCCAGATGCACTTCCCTAGGGAGATGTCCACCAACAACACTGCTGAGTACGAGGGGTTGCTTGCCGGTCTCAGGATTGCGGCAGACCTCGGGGTTAATAAGCTCATCGTCAGGAGTGATTCGCAGCTTGTCGTCAGACAAGTCAACAAAGATTATGAGAGCCCGTTGATGGAGGCCTACGTAGATGAGTTGAGGAAGCTGGAAGAGCGCTTTGACGGTATACAAGCAGAGCACGTTCCCCGAGCGGAGAACGAGATCGCCGATTACTTGTCAAAGCGCGCTGCATTCAAGCTACCTGTGGAACCAGGTACTTTTTTGCTTCGATTAACTCAACCATCCATCGAACCATCAACAGAGCAGAACAAACGGAGGAAATCAGGCCCCGGCAAGTACTTTCCCGCTGAGCCCCCGGGAGCCGCCGGCAAGGGTGTTGCCGTGGATTCTGAGCCTGCCGAGGAGCGACTGACTCCGGCAGGCCGTCAAGCCCTGGCCGTAGATACGACCGCTCCCATGGCAGAAGAAATGCCTTTGGTCCTTGACGTCGAGCCCCGGGCTCCGGCATGGGCACAACATATCGTCCGATTCCTCCAAATAGGGGAGCTTCCTGAGGAGCAGGAAGAAGTGGAGAAAGTAGCCCATCGGTCTGCTATGTATCAGTTCGTCAATGACGTCCTGTACAGGAAGAGACCGAACGGTGTGAAATTGAAGTGCATTCCCCGGGAGGAAGGACTGGAGCTGTTGGCAGAGATACACGGAGGCACATGTGGCTCCCACATAGGGTTGAGGGCCCTTGCTGGCAAGGCGTTCCGGCAGGGTTTCTTCTAGCCCACTGCCCTCCAGGATGCAACGGCACTAGTAACCAAGTGTGAAGCGTGTCAGTTCCATTCGAAGAAGCTTCATCAACCAGCTCAAGCCCTTCAAACAATTCCTCTTTCCTGGCCATTCTCGGTCTGGGGGCTCGACATCCTGGGCCCTTTCCCCCGCGCTGTCGGGGGCTTTGAGTACTTGTACGTTGCGATCGACAAGTTCACAAAGTGGCCGGAGGTGGAAGCAGTGAGGAAGGTGACAACACAGTCAGCCGTCAAGTTCTTCAAGGGGCTAGTTTGCCATTTTGGTGTACCAAACAGAGTCATCACCGACAACGGCACGCAGTTCACAAGCCACACCTTCATGCAATACATCCAAGACCTCGGCATCAAGGTCTATTTCGCTTCCGTGGCACACCCACGGAGCAACGGCCAGGCAGAGAGGGAAAATGCTGAAGTGTTGCGAGCCCTGAGGACAAAGACTTTTGACAGGCTGCACAAGAGCGGAAGGCGCTGGATTGATGAGTTGCCGGCGGTTCTTTGGTCAATCAGGATGACGCCAAATCGAGCCACCGGCCAGACACCCTTTTCCCTGGTATACGGGGCAGAAGCAGTTCTCCCCACGGAACTCATATACGGGTCACCTCGAGTGCTCGCTTACAACGAGCTTGAGCAAGAGCAATTGCGACAAGATGACGCAATGCTCCTTGAGGAAGATCGTCTTCGGGCGGCTATGAGAGCAGCACGCTACCAGCAAGCCTTGCGCCGCTACCATAGCCGCAAGGTTCATGCCCGAAGTTTCGAGGAAGGCGACCTTGTTCTTCGGCGCGTTCAATCGGCCAAGAATTCCAACAAGTTGACGCCAAAGTGGGAAGGCCCTTATCGGGTAATATGAGTCACCAGGCCCGGCGCAGTCCGCCTGGAGACCGAAGATGATGTCCCAGTGAGAAAATCCTGGAACATCGAACATCTTCGCAAGTTTTACCCATAAGGCGCGGTTGCCGGGCCTCCCGGCAAGCCACCTTTTGTACAAACTTTGCCGGCAAGGCATGTAACCCTCTGTACAAAGCCAGGCGTAGACCCAGAGCATAAATAAATGAAGCGCTAGCGCCCTAAGTTATAGCATGCATGCTAGGTTAAGTCTCTCCCTCGGTTAGGGTTGATAGTGCTTAGCGGCGACTAACCCTAGCCTAGAGGTCGAGTGTGCGTCTTTCTGTCCTCTTTGGTTCGCAGGGCACGTGGACACTTCTGTTGAGCCACTTGGAAGGAAGAGAACGAATCGGCGCTCTGGCCCCGGCAAGCCAAGACTGCCTGGGGCTGAAGAAACAAGGATCCAACCACGGCAAGCCAAGGTTGCCGGGGGCTGCGGATTCAGATAAGTCTTTCATCCCCTCTTATGCATTTCCGTATGGAACTGGGACATGTGAAACCTCGTTTATATTCTTAAACCACCGTGCTCCCCTATTCCTGTACCCAAGAGCTATCCCCTGGGTCGGAACTTGGTCGTAGTCGCGGTGGCAAGAAAATGAACGAGGGGCCTAACTCTACTTCACCCCTGCCTCTGCCAAGAGCGTGAGAATGGTCGACTGAAGTGGGGGGACGGCTAGGCCTGTCGCCGGGCGACAATGTTTATCTTAAAAATAACAAGGATTCATCCCTTGGCATGTGTGACGCCCCCGATTCAATCGTACACTAATCAAACACGCAAATGTGTACGATCAAGACCAGGGACTCACGGGAAGATATCACAACACAACTCTAAAAGTAAAATAAGTCATACAAGCATCATAATATAAGCCAGGGGCCTCGAGGGCTCGAATACAAGTGCTCGATCATAGACGAGTCAGCGGAAGCAACAATATCTGAGTACAGACATAAGTTAAACAAGTTTGCCTTAAGAAGGCTAACAAACTGGGATACAGATCGAAAGAGGCGCAGGCCTCCTGCCTGGGATCCTCCTAAACTACTCCTGGTCGTCGGTGGCGGCCTGCATGTAGTAGTAGGCACCCTCGGTGTAGTAGGGGTTGTCGTCGACGGTGGCGTCTGGCTCCTGGGCTCCAGCATCTGGTTGCACAACCAGGAAGAGAGGAAAGGGGGGAAAAGGGGAGAAAAGCAACCGTGAGTACTCATCCAAAGTACTCGCAAGCAAGGATCTACACTACTTATGCATGGGTATCTGTGTAAGGAGGCAATATCGGTGGACTGAACTGCAGAATGCCAGAATAAGAGGGAGATAGCTAATCCTATCGAAGACTACGCTTCTGGCAGCCTCCATCTTGCAGCATGTAGAAGAGAGTAGATGGTCAGTTCACCAAGTAGCATCGTATAGCATAATCCTACCCGGCGATCCCCTCCTCGTCGCCCTGTGAGAGAGTGATCACCGGCTTGTATCTGGCACTTGAAAGGGTGTGTTTTATTAAGTATCCGGTTCTAATTGTCATAAGGTCAAGGTACAACTCCGGGTCGTCCTGTTACCGAGGATCACGGCTATTCGAATAGATAAACTTCCCTGCAGGGGTGCACCACATTACCCAACACGCTCAATCCCATTTGGCCGGACACACTTTCCTGGGTCATGCCCGGCCTCGGAAGATCAACACATCGCAGCCCTACCTAGGCACAACAGAGAGGTCAGCACGCCGTCTAAATCCTATGGCGCAGGGGTCTGGGCCCATCGCCCATTGCACACCTGCATGTTGCGAGGGCGGCCGGAAGTAGACCTAGCCTCCCTAATACAAGAGCATGCGTTCCAGTCCAATCCGGCGCGTGCCGCTCAGTCGCTGACGTCACGAAGGCTTCGGCTGATACCACGACGTCGAGTGCCCATAACTATTCCCGCGTAGTTGGTTAGTGCGTATAGGCCAGTTGCCAGACTCAGATCAAATACCAAGATCTCGTTAAGTGTGTTAATTGAAGTATCCGCGAACGCCGACCAGGGCCAGGTCCACCTCTCTCCTAGGTGGTCTCAACCTGCCCTGTCGCTCCGCCACAAAGTAATAGTCGGGGGCCGCCGGGTAGTATAGCATGGCAGACGGACAAGAGTGTAGGGCCACTGATGGAATACTAGCATCCTGTACTAAGCATTAGGATAGCAGGTAAAGGTATCAACAATTGTAGCAACAATGACAGGCTATGCAGCAGAATAAGATTAACCGAAAGCAGTAACATGCCACACTACTCTAATGCAAGCAGTAGAGAGAAGGAATAGGCGATATCTGGTGATCAAAGGGGGGGGCGCTTGTCTGGTTGCTCTGGCAAGGAGGGGTCATCGTCGATGTAGTCGAACACACGGACATCGATAGCGGTCTCGGGGTCTACCGGAAAGAAGTAACGGAGGGGGAACACAATAAATAATAAAGCAATCAAAGCATAACATGGCAATACGCGGTGCTAGGGGTGACCTAACACAGTAGTAGGTGATACCGGCGAAGGAGGGAAACATCCGGGAAAGTATTCCCTGTGTTTCGCGTTTTCCGGCAAATGAAACGGAGGGGGAAAGTTGCGAGTTTGCTATGCTAGGTATGTGTGGCGGACGAACGGGCTGTTTAACCGGATTCGCCTCGTCGTTCTGAGCAACTTCCATGTACACATTATTTTCATCCGACTTACGGTTTATTTTATACGATTTTTTAAAGTTTTATTGGTTTTTGGAATTACTAAATTTATTATTAATTCGAAAATAAACTAAAAATACTTTTTATACTCAACTAGAGCTAGCTATAGAGCATGACAAGTGGGGCCAGGGGGCTAGGTTGACCCAGTCAATTACTCCAGTCAACAGTTGACTAGTCAACTGTTGACTGGTCAAACCTGGGTAGTGGGGCCCAGGTGTCATGGACACAGTATTAACAATTCATTTTAACTAATCTAATTTAGGTTAATTAGATGAGGGGCCCACTGGAAGTGTCGGTTTAGGGCATATTTTTTATTAATGGCTAATTAGGCTAGGTGGGTCCCTAAGTCAGCGGTCAAACCCTGTTTAATCACGCACGAGCATGCTTGTGTATGCCGGCAAGCTCCCGAAGTGGACGAGGGGCTCTGGCACCTGGCGGACGGCGGCAGGCGTGGCCCGGGCGAGGCCAGGGGCGGGCGCGCGAGCACGGGGCGGCCACGGCGGCGCTGGTGCAGCCGAAGAGGCGGAGCGGGCGCGAGGGGGGCGAGGCCCAGCAGCAGAGGTAGTGGGGCGGGCCGGAGCTTCGAGAAGGTTAGGCGGGACGGTGAAGCAGAGGAGCGGGGCGATGCCAGGGGCGGCTCGGCGGCGGCGGGCGCGGTTCGCGAGCGGCGCAGTCGAGCGCCGCGGCCGGAGCAGGAGCAGTGACGCAGCGGCGGGCGGCGCGCAGAAGCAGCGACGAAAAGAGCAGGAGGGCGCGACGACTGCAGAGGTGGGCGTGGTCGGTAGCGGGCGCCAGCGAGCGTAGCGGCGAAGGGCGAGGCCGATGCTATGGGTGGCGGGTGCGGGGCGCGCGTGAGGGCAGCTGAGCAGCACATCAGCGAGGAGTGGGTGGATGCGAGCTCGGGCGCGGGCGCACGGAGCTCCCGGCGCCCAGTGACGGCGACCAATAGCGACGGTTACGAGGGGAAAGAGGGGGATCGAGGCTGCTCACCGGGGGAGAGCTGATGGTGAGCTCGTACGGGGCCGGGGTGGACGAAGAGACGCGGATCGACAGCGAGGCCGCGGTGGCCGTGACGGAGGAAAACGATGAGGGCGACGATGGCGTGGCTTCCCGAGCTCGATTTGGTGAAGTAGTCGAAGGAGAAGAGCGCGACGGAGCTCTTGGGCAGCGCGGGACGGAGGACGGCGGCCGGTAGACACGCGTACGACGGGGCCATGGCGACGAGGGCGTTCGACGAGCGTAGAGGAGAAGAAAAACGGCGCGGGGAAAGGGGGGAATGGTGATAGGGTTCCAGAGGGATCGCGGGGTTCGTCTTGTAGGCGTCCAGGGGGGCTGGATGCTTAGCACGTGGAGATCCCCGGCCATGGACATGCTCAGATGGTCCACGGAGTGTGCTGTGAACAGAAAGAAGAGGATGAGGTGAGTTGGGCTGTGCCTTGTACTATTCATAGTGGGCCAAGTGCACAGGAGACTTCATTCTTTCTTTTCTTTTATGTTTTCATTTAGTCACTAACTAGATTTTGTAAAACATATAACTAGTCCCATAAAATAACATTGCATTATATGGCACTGCCACAAAAAGTTTGGGAGACATTTGAAAAGCTTTGGAATTTTGTTTAAATAGAATGAATATTTTCCACATGATGAACATTTTAGTTTTAATGTTTCAAAACTTTTATCATTTGACTTTAATTCAAATTTGAATTTGAACCGGTTTCGAACTAACGCAAGATTAACAATAGTAACCGAGGTGACATGGCATCATTAGCGTGGAATTACTGTAGCTTAATTATCCGGGCGTCACAAATCTCCTCCACTACAAAAAATCTCGTCCCGAGATTTAAGAGGTAGAGTAAGGGGGAAAGGTCTGGTTACAATATCCTAACGGATCTTCTTGGTCTTGGATGCTCTTCCCGAAGTAGTTGATCCTTTTCGTTGATGTCTTTATTTCTCTTCTTTAGGTCATCATGATGAAGTCGGGACCCTTCTTCAGGAACTCCATCGTACTTACGAAAGAATAGGGGGGGGTATCTCGGAAGAACGGACCTCTACAAGGCTGACTATCTGGTAGACAACATCGTGGAAGGTGGCGGAAAGTAACTCTCGAATTGAAACTTAAGAAGATATCAAGAGCAAAGTAAGAAGGTGCCATAAGAAGTTTCAAGCAGCCAGGCCATCATTCAATGCCTAGCCAGAAGGTGAAATGGTTTCAGGGCAACATGAATAAGTATTGCGTCTGATACCAGAATAGATCACTAGGAATGTGGCTCATGAATTGCACACGAAGCCAAGCGCGAGGATTTACTTTGGAAACAGGGTGTACAGGAGAGTTAGGTTTCGATCCTGTGGAACTGTGGGTTATGGGCCCACCATGTGGTTAAAAGTAGGAAGGGCGTTGACATCTTACACGGTCATGATAGTAAGGCAGGTCAGAGGATAGCCTGTCAATTATGTCGGCAACAACATCGGTACCAAGGGCGAGGGACGAAGAGAACCATTTTCCTGCTCGTCGAAACGAGGCGGACCAATAGGCAAAGTTCTCATCCATCGGTGGTTACCAGAATATCATCAACAATAGTAACAGGGTCTTACTGACCGAGTTGTACACCACGGTGTTTACATAAGCAGGGAGATAATACTGCTTATGGCATATTGATCACTGAAAGGTTAAACAAATCAATGGAAAGGAAATTATGTTTATCAGATTAAACAAAACAATGGAAGGGAAAATGTGTTTAAACACATATTTCAGGTGGTATATCCTTCCCAAGGACAAGCAGGGCATGATATCCATGATAGGATATAACATAGAAAACCCTTTAGGTAAGAGGAGAAAAAAATTCATGACATTACCCATACAAAGGTGTTTGGATAATTGATAAGGAAAATTTAGCATTGTGCTTCAAATGTTCTTATCGATGATCGGAGTACCATAGACAAGCTTCGAGATAGCATGGACATGGTCTTCAAGCAAAGGTCGGACTTTGGATACACAAAGGATTCATCAGGAACAACTTATAGAATAAGTCTTACTATTTCCTCATGGAAGAACAGATAACCTTGCTAAAAGGAAACTATAACAATAGGTCCTCCGGCCAGGTGTGCTAGGCATGACATCACCTTACCGGGTCACATAAAGACCATTGTGATAACTCTTGGAAATATGTTCCAACCATCATATCTGACCGAGATTCAGATCTGATTGGTGTCAGGATAACTCAGACTCAGGATGCCTGAGAAGAAAGGTGCAACACAAATTGCTGAGATGACATTGTAAGATTCTCAGGAATTGAACTATGGAAGCGAGTTCTGAATCAAGGAGAGGTGAGGAGGTGGCTGATTGACTCAGCGACAATTCATTGAGATTTTCAATAGATGGATTTCCACACTTATGTGAACAAGGAGATAACATTTGTCAGATCAAATGATATAATGAGATATGCTCGAGGAAAACATACACAAGTAAACATTGGTTGAAAGGTGCACACAAAAGATGGGCTTAGGTAGCATGATCAACGTTAGAATGGTGGTTCAACAACCAATAGTCTAAGAACAAACTATCGACCATCATCTTCAAAGCAATAGGGTTGCTAGAAGTTCAGAATCCAAGCAGCACTGTTCACCTGTTGGTATCCTGGTTGAAACCAACACGGGGAAGAATGGTGATGGTTAGAAGTATTACAATATCAAGAATTCTTAAGAGGTGGTGAAATTCTCACGACATTCTTGACATAAAAGATGGTAATACTTTAAGGTAAAGAAGAACAAATGACGGGTAGCAAGGAACTCAAGGTATAACACAAAACATGAACAAGTTTGTGTTGGAGTTAAGACAATAAAGTGGTCGATGGTAACACAAATCATCGAGGGCAAGGATGGTATTTCTCATCATGAATTCAATTGATATCCTGGAAGAGCTCAGAAGGCTGATGATGATCACGACACATTTGTCGAGAGATTTCATGAGGATGTAATCGATTGGCGATGACATCAAGTCAAAAGAATGATGAAGCAAAAGGTTATTGGAACCAAGGGTACAACCCAAACTCGAAATCGATCTTGCCATTCAAGGGGAAATGATACGATGAGGAAGATTGGCATAAGGTTATCTCATCATCGAAAATTGTGCTCCGGGAAGGACCAGGTAGAAATAGATCATAACTTTGATACGATGAGGAAGATTGGCATAAGGTTATCTTGATGTCAATGAGCGCAACTGTATTTACAAGTTCAGTAGCCCGAGTGAGCTTTCTCCTCAATATGGATGTGGTGATTGTTCATAAACTCCTTGAAAATCAGACAGACTTATTATCAGTGCTCCAAGCTCCATGTGTTCTAGGGCTAAGACTACGTTGGTGTAGGCTCCCCTTATCCTTCCTCTGGCATTCGCCGATCGATTTCTAAATGAGTGGAATTTCGATTCTCTAACTGCTCAAATAGCAATGGTTTCCTGTTCCGCATTGACCCTAGGATTGGCGGCTTGGCTTAAAGAATATGGGATTCTCTTTCCGGTGGAAAATTGCATCTGAAAATGAGACTGAGACCTACTTTTCGAATTGTCAGAGGCTATGAGATCCACTTTCTTTTGGAAAGGAGAAGGGAGAAGCAGCATTTCAACTGTGTGAGGATGGACTCTAGACCCACTCGTTCTGATTCTGTGATTGCAATTTCTCAAAATGGATCATAAAGTTGATCCTGTTTACTAACTCACTCTCGAAGTAGAAGTACCGGACCAGGTAACCAGAAGATAAGGCCACTCGGCAAGACTGGACTAGTTTAACACGGCTATCTAGTGGAACACTATATATATAGGACTTGTAGAGCTTGAAAAAGCTTGTTTTGGTCTTTTTTTCTCTTTTCTGGGCACTGAACTTCATAGACAGACTTATCAACTGATGAGCCAAAGTAGCAAATTTCTTCTTCCTGGGAGGGGCGGACTCTACGTTGGTAGATCGAACTTTCATTTCTTCCTTCCATTTCATCTGTTCAAGTAGTCTCCTTTTCAAGTAGATACGCTTTGATACCAGACTGGTGTGCATTCTATGCTTACCCAGCGAGCGAAGGAGCGAGCCAATTCCTCTGTTCCGGTAGAGCCAATTCCTTTGAAGAATTGTTTACTTTCTTGTCTTTCCTCCAGTGAACAGAGTGGAAGACCAGGTATCTTTGTAGTTGGCTCTGGAATGATTGCTTGCAGGATTTCATATTTTCCAGTGATCAGCTTAGTTGGAAGAGATAGATAGGAGAAGCGAATGCCAGATGCGCGGTGTGCCAATCAATCCAATTTCGTGAGATCGAGTCAAGATAAGAAGGAAAAATTCTTTGGAGTAAAGTCGCCTGGAAGAAAGAATAGGAATTGATCTAGCTATAGTATAGATAGAGTGTCAGATGAAAAGCTTGACAAGGCAAGGAAACAGAACTTCCACATCCTCTGTTCACACTACCTGGATTGGAATTGGTTCTATCGAGATATACTGACTTGAAACAGGAATTTCTTGGTAACTGCTGCTTCTTTGAAGCAAGTGCTTTCGGGTTGGCTCTTCTGATATGTGTATTTGCTACCCATACGGAACAATTTCATTGATGAAAGATGGATGGCTATTCTCCACATTTGCCAGCACAGTGCACTTTTTCTTCTATTTCGTGATTCCTTTCTTTCTGTCGCCATTTGAAAATGGATTCTCCTCCTGGTTTTAGTCACACACGTTTTAATCAGCGAGGCGGGGAATACGGGCCCGGTAGAGATAGGGATGATCGGCAAGCGCTACGAGCGGGGCCGATGTTTCGTGTTGTGGGTGGCCATTGGATTGTTCAGCGTGCCCATGCGGATCCCTACCAATGTCCTAGACTACAAGTTCGACAAACTTCCGACTTGGGTCAGGATACAAAGTTACCCGGGATGGGCTTGCCCTCTGGATCACGCTGGGTCCTTGCTTGTTCCAACGTCATGCTAGGAATGTATCACGTGCCCATGCAAACCAAAGGAAAGCAGATACAACTATTACAGATCCTAGTCCTATTTCCCATCAGAACATAAGGGAGTGGGCTTCCTTTGTAATAGCTCTGTTCTGGTCGTGGCTCACCTCACTGGACCAACGCTTCTGGTCGGAAGCTGGTCGATCGCCTGGTCGGCAACCGGCACAACACCTTTGACAGTGGGATTTCTGTTGGTTTTCGTACTATGCGCAATGAAAGTTTCCAAAAAAGGAGAGCTCTAAAAACAGCGTTCTATGGGGAGAATGTGATTTTTGTATACTTTGACCCCATACTGGCATGAAACTGATCGGAAAAAGGACCTCAAAAACACCCATTTATTAGGGGAATGTGAAAATTGATGGTTTTCGCCCATACTGGCATGAAACTTTCTCTTTTATTGAGCTCAAAAACAGGCAGAGGGAGATCAGAAAAAGTGTCAAATCCAATAGAACAGAGAACGATGGCCCAAACAGAACAACTTACTTCCTCTATCCGAGTTGGCAATCAATATCAAGATCAGAGCACGAGAGCAATGAAACAACAAGTCCACCGTCCCTTCACCAGCCAAAGAAAGGAGAAGACTAAGCATATGATATGAACCAAGTAGATTCGTCTTTTTGCTCGTAACGTTAGTAGTTACTCGCTCATTAGTAGTGAACTATGATCATTTGTGAGGAGTATGTTTTCAACTCTATGTATGTCAATTCGAGAGTAGAGTGATCTATGTCAACCAAGAGCAGAACTCTCTCTATTTCCGGCACAGGCTTTCTTTCAATCAAGAAGAAGATTATTTCATATTTTATCACTATCCGGACTGCTATCTACTATCTACCTATCTAGCTACCCGGGCTCGTTGTGAGGCGGGACCCAACCCTCCTCTTCACTCCACTGCTTCAACAGAAATGGATCCATCATCTGCTACCCATGAGTAATAACGTTACGAATCTACCACTGATCCCGAGGGCAAGTATGAAAAAGAGAGTCAAGCAAGGTTGGATTCGTATGTTCCATTTGAGTAAGCCTCTGATGCCCTGCGCACATAGCTTCTTGCATGCCCGATGGCAGGACAGATCTCCCAACCTGGAGTATATTCCCGGCCCCGTAGCTTAGCTTAAGATCTTCGTATTTCAAGTCCACCGGCATGGGACCTGACCTTGGGAATAAGCCCCGCCCTGTCCTCTAAGATATGAGATCCACCCACACCCAAACCTGGAAAAGCGGCAGGCTCTAGTCGAACTCCATACCAGAAGAGAAGAGAACCCTTTCCGTTGGAAGAAAGAGAAAAGGGGCCGGGCTATGCACTTCAAGAGAACCAACCCAAGAAGCACTCAATAAACTATTATATATAGTCCTGGCCAAGAGAAGGCCACCAGATCAAGCTAGCAGGAATGGGTACTACAGCACCAAGAAAGATCGATGGAAAGGGATATGAAACTATTTTAGATGCACGCTCTAGCTCTAAAGCAAGCTTATACGCACTCATAAAGGTGCCGTCTAGTGCCGTGAAGATAAACCGATTCTCTGACCATCCCTCGAGATAGCCTTTGATTCTCTTTAAGGATCCGGGAGCCATATAAGGATGAGTTAGCCGTAGGATATGATTCCTTCTTGGGAAGGGAATAAGGGGATCGAGAATGATGCTGCAAACAAGATAAGGGATTCACCAAGGCAGTATTACTATGGAAATGGTATAGAGCTAGCCCAGAAAAGAGAATCCATGGCATGGCTATTCACTCAATCAAAAGAGAAGGTCATAATCTGGAAACTATTCCAACACAGAAGGGTTCTACGCTAGGAATCACTAAACTAGACGAGCACTTCTCAAGTGCCAGCTAGGAAACTGTCTGTACTGTAAACCAACCTTGTCCCCACCCGTAGAGAACTTTTAGTAGATGGAAGCGAGCTCCCTAGTCCTATTCGACCCACTTGGAATTCCCTTATGTGAATCATTCATGTAGCATTGATATACGAGAATTCGAGATTGCTCCACCGGGCCTGACTAGTAAATACAGTATACGGGGAAGAGAGTCTTCTGAACCTGAAACCTATGAAGCAAGGAAATCACTCTACTCTGCAAGCTATTCCACTGGAAAGGACAGGTTTCTAAAGGAATGGGATTAGTACTACTTAATTAAGGAAGGGATGAGTGCTGTCTTCCAGGCGGGGGTTCTAGCAACTAAAGCAGTGGAAATGTTCTCGTTCTCTCATGCTTCAAAGCAAAGAGTTGTGCCTGGCATTCCCATTTGTCTCTCTCTGTCGAAAGCTAGGTCAAAGGTGCCTGTGCTCGAAATGCAACATCACTCACTTGGTCTAGTGGGTCGGGGTTCATCAAGCTTTTCATCTCCTGAAGCCACAAGTCTAGTATAGAATCTGCTCTTTAAGGTCGAGAATCTGCTCTAGAAGGTCGATTAGGCCTTGTCATCATGTCATCGCACTCCACTGGTATCAAAGTTCTCGGCCCTTTTCTTATATTACTTTAATTATATTATAGAAGTGTGCCCGGTCTTGTCTCAGCATTCGAGGTTGGATGTGTTTCCTCAGTCATCGTTCGAGGAAAGCAGAGGCCCTCGCGGAAAGATCAAAGAAAATGAAAAGCACAGCCGCCTCTACCTAGAGCAAAGAAGCTTTGCCAGTCTTATCACCGGATTCACCATAATCAGCTTTAAGGTCCTGACTCTCAAATCGGATATCTCTTTCGTTCACAAGAATTGCTTATTATGTATGATTTGTGATTTGAAATTCTTTCTATTTACTATTTTGATGGAATTCATGAACGAGTAGATCAAAGAAAAGAAAGCAAAGCATTCACTCCTAAACTAAAGAACTAATCTACTGAGCTAGCCTCCCGTTATGCGCCAATGCTTGAACAGGACCGTTGACCTTTACCAAGCCAGTTTCCTATAGTTGACCGATACAGTTCGCAAGGCGGATGTGACCGATGGATTTGAAGAAGGAACTCATTTTTTTACTGATTCAGACCGTTTACCAGAAGAGCGGTATGGTTCAGAAGAGGTACTCATAATACAGATATCGTTTAACGAATTGCCCGATCGATTACCAATTCATTAAGCCTACCTATACCTCCTAAGGTTCCAGCCTACCTGTCAACCTGCTCTGACATACCCTTCTAGCTCACTTGAAAGGAGAGTTGTTGCTACTGTATGAAAGTCTCGATTAAAGAAAGGGATAAAAAGACATACATTCACTCGGTTTTAGCGTAGTTTTTATGTTTCCTTCCATTCATAAGAAGAAAGAGGTTATCTTTTAGCTCCGGGTCCGACTTATAAATAGGGTACTTGACCTTAGGATCGAATCAGGCTCTCCTTGGGATAAGCCAGAGAATGGATCAGCCGGGCGAAGTAAGTGATAGGATCTCCAGGATTCTAAATTCCATGCCCGGGGAAGTCTAAGAGGATAAAGGAGGATGTTCCCTGCAGGGCATTTCGCGGGGTTAGGATGTGCATGTTTACCAAATGAGCGGAAGACTTGACGCGAGCCAATGAAGCGCTGCTAAGGCGCTCCGGCTTTCCCCTGTTGAGTCGCTCTTTCCTGAC
Organism: Triticum aestivum; assembly: GCF_018294505.1. Taxonomy (NCBI): domain Eukaryota; kingdom Viridiplantae; phylum Streptophyta; class Magnoliopsida; order Poales; family Poaceae; genus Triticum; species Triticum aestivum. The sequence goes on from NC_057805.1 coordinate 123,456,469, forward strand.
CTTCTAAGTGAGTTCTAGCTTGAGCTGGCATAGTTTGTTCCGCTTGTAGGCCAAGGTTTAGAATCCATACGGAATGGACGAGGAATTGAGGTAGGGAAAGGAAAGGTAACACCCAAAGCATCAAATGGACACGAATACATCTTAGTGGCTATTTCTTACTACCCCAAATGGGTTGAAAGCGGCATCTTATCGAACACTGACATCGGAAAAAAGTGGCCTACTTGAAAGAAAAGAGAATCCGCCTTTCTTTTCAAAAGAAACTACTGGAATGAAATCAGCTCCGGGTAGAGATGGAGGGGGCTTCGTAGCTTGACTTTAACGGATCCCTTGCTTCATAGAATAGATGGCTAAGCTGTCTTCTTTCCCCTTCTTATTAGTCTCATATCTTCTATCCATCGATTAGTATGAATGAGATCATCTATTTCCTTCTCTTTGGCGGATTCAATCATGCCTTGGATTTCCTTCTTTAAATGGCCTTTCATGCTTACTATAACTAGTTATTTCGGTTTCTACTGGCTGCTTTAACTATAACCCCAGCTCTATTTATTGGCTTGAACAAGATACGTCTTATTTGAAATGAATCTTACGAATAAGTAAGAAAAAGGTAATCGTCTTTTATTTAAAAGACCTTGAGTTATAAGCTGCTGCTTCGAGACTCAACTCACCATGTCTGCTGGGAGGAGATACCAGATAAGGCAAGTTTCATATGAGAATTGAGCCAATCACATCCCTATTCCTATCTTATGCACCTATTATCAGTGGACACTCAAATCGAATCAAACTTTCTTTAGCAATTGCCTCTCCTATGGCGCATTCTAGGATTAGTGTTAGTCCATGCGATTGACTTATTCTTATCTTTAGCTGCACCGTAACAGGCTTATCTCGGATCATGTGAGTGAAGCCGTTGTGAGCTGGCATTAAGTCTGCAATCATGAATTACAATCCTTTGTGCCACATCAAAATCCTGCTACCAAATTCTAAGCTTCCCTTCCCTAGAATCTGACTACTCCAAGTCTCCAATAGCATCTAACCAATCCATTAACATGATTGCGTAGTGAGTTGAGGCTCCATCTTTAGTAAATAAAGCAAAGATTTCTGAGCTAGGAATCAGAGGAAATGCTCTGACTCAAATCCAGATACAATTTGATATGTCGGAGACCTGTGTGACTCCCTACATGTATTTGAAGAGTCCCTCAGGATCATATCACAATAAACTAGACTGGTCAGGATGCTCCAACTAACAATCTAGAATCCATACTTGATAGGATCAAGAATAAAAAACATGATATCAAGAATAGCATATTGAAAGATCCCAATCATTTTTCTTGATAACTTCTTCAACCTACGTATTTTGCGCATAAATTGGATCAATTATTAATAAAATAAGGAGCAAACATAGGTATCAGATATCAGGAACATAAGCTTACCCGGGAGAAATGCACTCTGTGTTAGTCCGATCACTTAGCCTTTGCTTTCGCACTCCCTACTAATGCCTATTGCATGACTCTCATTCAGTCAAACTAGAAACTGTGTTTACATCTGGAACGATGAATGTAATCCTACTATTCTTTAAGGAAGGGTAGGGTCGTCTGAGTACGGTACTATGGACATCAGGGCATATTGAATATAGTCATCTAATTTGGTGTGCTGACACACCCAGAAAGGTTTCTACCTACGCAAGGAAAATGAAGAAAGCAAGCCAAATACTGAAATGTATTAAGCTATCGATCGGGGGACATAACACTATGAGGGTTGTTAAGGCGGGGCTAGGAGCTTGATATGCTGCCGACTCAGAATCAAATGAGCACAGGGGACCCTAGTCAACATTCATATTTCTACCCACCGGTGAATGATCGGTCACCTTAGTTCCAATTTAGCTACTGTTCATTTTGTTGAACTCCAAGAAGGACCGATTGCTACGTACTCTTGAGAAACAAGATGTTATGACGCCGCTGTGCCCGCGGTCCAATGATCCACCTATGTTTGTGTCGGATCTTATCCATGCTGCAACCAGGCCGTGGAATATGGAGGTGGTCAGAGAACATATGTATGAGATGGACGCCGAAGCAGTAGCGAACATTCCCATCAGTCATGTTGCCCAGCCGGAAAGAATGGAAGAGGATTTTTCGTATCACATTCGTACTGACTTAACAGGATCCGTCTCCCATAGTAATATTATGACAGTCTCTCTTGCCCCTTCGTACTTACTTGAAACAGGAATTTCTTGGTGCTCAACTGCTTATTCTGCTTTTCCTGGTACCGGTATAGATAGATAGAAAGCGCATTCAATCGAGAAAAGGATCAACTGATCCACCTCTTTACTTTTTGGTTTTTATTCGGCTGTTTCAGCATAGGTTGCATTTTAAAACAAAAGAAAAGAGCAAGTTCCCACAGGCGAAGAGCTGCTTCCGAGAAATCTTTTACCCCCTTTACGCCCTTCGGGGCTGCTAACAACGAGCTAATACACAGGAACGGCACGGCTCCTACACCGCTTAACTCCAATAATAGAACCTGGTCCCACATCCCTTGCATTTGATAATGAAACAATCAGAATTTGTTGAATTGAAATATGTTCAATCTCATTTCTTTTACGTGGTTTTGGCAACTATCAATTATCTCTTTCCTCGGCTTCCTACACGGATATAGCCGTAAACGGTATCTAGTAGGCAACCTGGGAACTACATTAGCTTAGGGGGATCGGGTAGCGAGCGCTCTCCTCGGCAAAGCAGACAAGAAGCAATTCCACCATTGGGAACGGCACGCCCCCTTCCCTAGGGCTAGAGGTATTTACACGCTGCATTGAACCTAACGCTAGAGCGAGTACTACGATGAAAATCACTTTTACGAGCGATACCTTTGTCTTTGGTGCTTGAGTTGTCCTCCCAGCGGTGTGGTCCTCGGTTTCGGAAATGACATATTGAACCGGTATCTTTAGCATATAAAAAATCCTTTGTTTGACGGCATCCCTCCTCTAAAGCTGCTTCCTTCCTTTCCGGTTCGTAGTGGTTACGAGCAGAAGTGCAATTCAAAGCGCATTCCATAGTTGTATTAGATAGTTTAGATATAGTGACCCACTAGTTCGAGATGCACTGACCTTGGCCATTGCCTGCTAACTACGGTCATTATATGTCAATTCGGATCGCACACCGGAAGCAAAGATCAGGGGATTGCCAACTTGAATGAATGTAATCCGGTTACGGTGTAGGGGAGATTTATTATTGAGTTGATAACGCACTCCGCTTACTAACATTGAGAACTATGCCATGGAATGGAATATTCCCATTTCCGATTGTTGAAAACAAATGCGACTTTCAAAAGGCACATCAAATGTATGGACACAACGATTTGCCCACTGATTCATTGATTCATTAGCTGCGCTACTTTTGTGAGTTCCACTGGCGTGAAACTCCGAAGGGAGAGCCCGGAGGGAGCTTATTCATTCCTTTCGTGGCTTGCCATGGTTATTTCCTTGCCCAGGGCACAGTCTGGTTATCTGTTTTGTGCCTCATCGGGCACCCAAGGGTTTATCTTATGAATGGTGCGATCCAGCATCTTTGAAGCTCGGAACTCCTCTCTGGAATTTTGACCATGAAAATGCCATTTACCCTTAGCAATGAAGAAATCTATTGAACAATTTGTTTCATTGCAATACCTCGCTCTAACAACTCCTATTCCCACGGCATTACCACAAGGATTCCTGTTTCCCCGATCCACCAGCTACGTTCGCACACTTCCAAATAGTAAATGCTCCCACGGTTGGAGTTGAGACTTTCTTATCCCTCTTGTTACGACGGATCGAGCATATGATTCTTTTCTTGATATTAACTTGCAGAAGTTTTTGATTGGTCTTTTTCATGTCATGGGATAACCCCCCCGAAAGAAGAGTGCAAAGACCAAGTTCCCATTTCCTCCGTTCATCCACGAGAATCGATATTCGTTCTTTCCACTTTGAATACGTCAATTCTCATCCGTTACTTGAGATTCGATACGTAAGATACGTCATTTATCATCCGTAACTTCCATCCGATAAGGGCAATAAAGCCAAGGCAAGCTCATATTTGCGTATCTAAAGGCTTGGTGTGGAGTTTTGGGGAGAGGGCCTGGGTTTCGGGAGATGAAAAAAGCCTACTTTTACAGCTAAGTGATTAGGACTTGATCGAAAAATATTGCTCTCAAAACATGCATTTATGAGGTAAACTAGAAAAACACTACTTTTGACCCATAGTGATCCGCACTTTTTTCATTGGAAATCGAGTTTCCTTAGGGAAAAAGGACTTGCTAACTTTTGCAGCTATATGAAACGGACTTGCCTACGGCACTTTTGCACCGAAGAAACTAAAAAATAGTCTTTCTCCGCCTAAAAGCAAGGTAGGATTTCTACGAAACAAGTCCGGATAGGTAACTAGGCGGATAGGAAGGATTTCGACGAGCTTCAGTTCATGAATTGAAATATGCATGCATCCCATTCATAAGGAGTAGCTGGCTATCCGTGTGCAACACTCATTTCTTTCTAGGAAGATAAGATCCCGCTCTAAGGCATTGGAGCTGCTGGAATATGATACGAAAATACAGATTGATGTTTCTGCTTCTCCTCTCTCGGGAATAGTTTACCGACCGGGCCACCTGTAAATTCTTTAGTTAAAACAGGCCTCGGGAGTAGTCATCCTAGTATCGAAAATCATCTATTTTGCTTTCCGAAGGTAGACAGCAGCGTTGATTCTCCGATTATACGATGGCAACATGTGTGAAGTCTAGTACCAGATCATATCGGGGATAGCTAGCTCATCAGCAGTTCATTTCTATGTATGGCGAGAAGTCCAACTGTCAAGCATGGCACGATTCCAGAATCATCGCTTGGCTGCTGCTTAGATGAGATGAAACCTGAGCTGACTTCTCTGTTTTAGTACCGGCCAGGCCTGCTTCTTAAGTGAACTCATCCATTCCCTTGTTAGTACAGAAGGAGGCGATATCGTGTCAATTCCCTAAAGAAAACCGTCTTTTCCAATGATTTAGGGCCCATACCCCAATAATGATGACGAAGAGGTCTTCCTGCTTCAAAAACAGGGCTTCCTGACCCGATAAAAGAGTGCACATGGAAGTAGTTCCGCTCAATTCTCCAATACGACTTCGGGTGTGACCCCAACCCCACCAAATGGTGATCCTCGAGACCAAAGGGCATTGAACGAGAGAGAAGGAAATCGTCCACAGAGAATCGGAGTATCCGGCCTAGTGATAGTTAGAAAGAGTTGGCCAATACAGAATCTCATGCGCCTCTCATTGATGAACCCCTTTTTCCTTTATCCTCTACTGGTGGCTGATTGATTGAGCGCCGGTCTCACTCATTCTTTATGAGCGGAAGCCATGCACCTATCACCTATAACCGGAGAAGTACTATACGGCACGGCACCTTCGGCGAGGACTCAACTCAACAGAGAATGATTTGACAAACATTGATCCATGCTTGGCCTTAGCCTGAGCTCAACTCTGAAAAAGAAAAGAGGAGAATCTCTCTAGCTTGTGGAATCACTTCCCTGGATGCTTAGATAGCTCGAGAAAGTGCGCCACTTCTCCCTTAGAGCCCATCTATCTAAACGGGTATAAAAACAGAGAAATAGGCTCATTAAGTGAAGTGAGAACAGAACTCGATCTTTGCTAGGCGTGAGAAGAAGATATCGGTCCTTTGGCCATCGGGAGCAGTGGTAAAGAAATCCTTTGAATGGATCAGTGAGTTCCGGCACGATTGCTGGAACGAACGGAATCTACGGGAACGAGATCTTTCTGTTGGCACGATATCTTTCAGGAACTGCGGTAATCCAATCCTTGAGCTAAGGACGAATGCTTGATTTGCAATCTTTCAAGACGATTTTCTTGTAGCAGATGTGGAATCCAGATTGGCATAACGGGTTCTACGTGAAGTCAGCTGTTCGTCATCATTTGAGGGTTCGGGTCGGGATCATGGCCATAAATCGCGACTTTTTCCACTAGAGTGAATAGCATTCTTCGAAACAGGCATAGGACACTAGAGCGAATAGCATTCTTCGAAACAGGCACGCACAGGACTTGAAGCAGAATCAGAGAGTGATCCCTTTCCAACAGACTATTCGAATTCCAGTGATACACTACTCCTGGCACTATTCGTCACATTAGTAGTTAAGTTACTCATTTGTTACGAACAAAGAGACGCTAGAGATTCTATGAACTTCAGATCGATGCCATTCACTAATCTCAATCGTCTTTCTATGGATTTCTGGGCCGATGGGCGATAAACCTTAAAAGTAGCTGCTACGGGCTCTGTGGTGCATCTCAGAGCCCTTCCCCATGGGGGGTTCCCGTTCTGCTAATCTTGCTATCTTCCCCAGGTTTGCTCGTTTCGATTGGAACAAGAAGTCCGTATTGGTATTTCTTGGTATTGGTAGTAGATGTTCAGCGGTAACAAACAGTAGCTGCAAGTAGATCATCTCTCTTTCTTTCGTACAAGTAGATCGTTGGGATGAGATTTGTAGTCTAAGAATCGGTTCATAGGAAAGCACGCCTTGCAGTTGGCATCGGTAGAAGATTTCCGTCTTGTCCCTCGGAGTGGAGCTAGACTCACTTCCTTTGTTCTAGACATTATACGTTACTCACTGAGGAAGAAGGGAGTAAAGTATCTACACTCGTATCGGATCTGGAGATCTGCCCCGGGATGGAAAGGTATCGATCGACCAAGAACTTGTCGAATTTCTTTGACCTCGGAGCCCGTACAAGCTCTTCTTCCACAACCATATGTGACCTCCCCGAGTTTCGAACCCCTCGCCCTCTAAATGTGGATCTCCTCCTCCTCGTTGTTGCTGTGGAGAGACCTCACATCTAGTTGAAATAGATGCAAGTAAAACTTTCTGACAACTATGTGAGCACGGATCTTTCCATCATAAGAATAGGGCTCTGGCAATAGATCAAAATCACTAGTCCATTCTGATTCGGAAGATAGGGCTGGGCTGGCAGGTTCTAGTTTGTTCGCACAAGAAAGAGAAAGAAGTGCCGGAGGCTTTGGACCTGGTGGAGCAATTTTGCATTGAGCACTTGCTCACTTTCCACCTGGACTTTGACCCTGAGATTGTGGCCCAGTTCTTTGCTTCGGTCCACTTCCATACTGATGAGGAACGGACCATGACATGGATGACCAATGGACAACAGATGTCTGCTAAGTGGAAGGACTTCATGGATTTGCTACAGGTACGTGATGAGGGGCTCAACAAGCCCGTTGGTGTTCACCCTCATGCCAACCCGAGTCAGCCAACAAGAACAAGCTTCAGCCCTACTATGTTGAGAAGACGCTTCCCAGTGGCAAGAAGGCGTGGGTGCTGAACTCATTCCTTGACATCATGCATTGGATCTTCCGCAACTCCCTCTTTCCGCGCATTGGTGACAAGGATAAGGTGCATGCCTATCTCGTGGATATGATGCTCATTTGTGAGGAGGCGCGTCGTGCTCAGACGCAACCACTTGATGTTTCACATATCATGTGGTGTGAGCTACAGTTTGCGGTGTTCAACCGTAAGGTACCCATCTATGGACCTTATCTATTTCTCTTGATCTCGAGGACTTGGGAGAAGCTCTATCCCAATGATGAGTTTGTTGCCCCCGACTGGATTCGTCATGAGCCCATCAAGCTCCGCATCAAGAGCCAGTGGGATAACACCACTACCCGTGCCGAGGCAGCGGCTGTTCAGATGGATGTGGATGAGGATGAGGTTGAGGAGGAGGAAGCGGATGAGGACAGCTCTACCGGCTACTCGCCTTCATCTTCCGAGCCTTCTTGGATTTAGAAGCTGAAGAACAAGATGAAGGCTCTGTTCTGCATGCAGGCCAAGGGACAGTACAGGTCTCATGTTGCTCAGAAGGAGAGTCGCCGTCGCGACAAGAGGATCTTGAGGATGTTTGGCGGGGAGATATCAAGCGGATCCGAGAAGCACATCACCCCAGAGGCAGAATGGATGGCGAAGCAGGGCTATCAGTGGACTGAATCTGGGGAGGAGCCCATCCCTGCTGCCGAGTCCGACGAGGAGCGTGACGAGTGATCACTTCAGCTTGGGCTACCGCCTGTGTCGTAGGTGTCCTCTCTGCCTTTTTTGTGTCTCGATGCCAAAGGGGGAGAGAGTGTAGGATTTGCAAGTCGTGTGTCGTGTTGTTTCGCCTTGTCGCTTTGCTTTCTTTCTGTTGAACCCCGTTTGCTTTGGTTTGGCTTGTGCTCGTGAATCGTATTTCCCTTTCATATGGTGTAAGACATATGCACTCTAGCGTATCTTATTGTCTTTCATGCTTAGTAGCCCGTGAGCTTATGCTATCTTGTGCCAGTTACTTTATGCTCATAGTTATTATCTTGCCTCCTTGCTTAGTATTAGTCATTTTATTGCAAGATATGCCTGGTCTATAAAATATAGGGGGAGTGTTGATCCTAGTATGTGTGCCATGCAGTCCAAAGCACTTCTCTAGAGTGCACACATCTAGGGGGAGCTCGTCTATATTTAATAGATGTTGGGTTTGCCTATGTTTCATTTTATATCCCTATGTGCAAATCCCGTATTGTCATCAATCCACCAAAAAGGGGGAGATTGTAAGGGCATATTTATCCCTTATAGTTTTGGTCATTGATGACAATGCTTTTGCGGACTAATCGTGTGCATTGAATATTTCAGATATATTATGTCGATGCACAAGACGATTTGGTGCCCCTCGAAGCCTATTGAAGACGGCGTTTCTCTATGTTTCTTTTCGGTGGATTTGAGTCGTAGGAAAGCCGTACTATGAAGAGGGGGTCTGCGTTGGAAAGGTTTGGGTGGAATCATCACATACACGTCTGTTCCTTTCTGCACCACCTTTCCTTTGGCCCTTTGGAGCATCCTCCGTTTCTCTGTGGCTCTGCAAAATGAAGGACTCCTAGTGTTGCTGAACTGGGGCATGCGGTAGTACTGCTCTTCGGAGCGGTAGTACCGCAGGCCCTTGCGGTAGTACCGGCCATGGGCGCGGTAGTACCGCAGGTGCTCACGGTAGTACTACTCCTTGGGCGCGGTAGTACCGTGGCCTCAGGCCAGGCACAGCAGCATGAACGGAAGTAGGGGCGGATGTAATTTTTTACATCCGCGCCCTACGCGGTAGTACCGCTCCGGGCTTGCGGTAGAACCGTGGCCTCAGGCCGGGCACAACAGCACGGGCGAAAGTAGGGGCGAATGTAATGTTTTACATCCGCGCCCTACACGGTAGTACCGCTCCAGGCTTGCGGTAGTACCGTGTCGGATTTTTACATAGATCGAAACTCAGCGGAAGTAGCCACAGATGTATTTTAATATGTCCGTGCCTTCCCAGCCTAGACTAACGCTGCCTTGCGGTAGTACCGCAAGGGGGAGCGGTAGTACCGCGCCAACGGTTCTACCGCTCTTTGCTTCTAGGCAACAGGGCTGGTCTAGTTCCTGCCACGCCAACGGTATTACCGTAGAGCCACGCGGAAGTACCGCTTGTCTGGTGCGGTAGTACCGCTCTTCGCAGGCCGAGTTAGTGGATAACGGTTGGATTTGTTCTATCACTATAAAAGGGGAGTCTTCTTCTCCGAGTTGACCACCTCTTCCACCCCAAGCTCCATGGTTGCTCTAAGCTCCATTTTCGCCCGATCTCTCTCCCTAGCCAATCAAACTTGTTGATTTTCTAGGGATTGGTTGAGGAGGCCACGATCTACACTTCCACCAAGAGAAATTTGATTCCCCCCACTAATCCCTTGCGGATCTTGTTACTCTTGGGTTTTTGAGCACCCTAGACGGTTGAGGTCACCGCGGAGCCATATTCCATTGTGGTGAAGCTTCGTGGTGTTGTTGGGAGCCTCCAATTAAGTTGTGGAGATTGCCCCAAGCTTGTTTGTAAAGGTTCGGTCGCCGCTTCCAAGGGCACCAATAGTGGAATCACGACATCTCGCATTGTGTGAGGGCATGAGGAGAATACGGTGGCCCTAGTGTCTTCTTGGGGAGCATTGTGCCTCCACACCGCTCCAGCGGAGACGTACTTCCCCTGAAAAGGAAGGAACATCGGTAACACATCCTCGTCTTCACCGGCTCCACTCTTGGTTATCTCGTACCTCTACTTGTGCAAGCTTATATCGTGTTGCATCACTTGCTTGCTTGTGTACTTGTTGTTGCATCATATAGGTTGCTCACCTAGTTGCATATCTAGACAACCTACTTTGATGCAAAGTTTAAATTGGTAAAGAAAAGCTAAAAATTGTTAGTTGCCTATTCACCCCCCTCTAGTCAACTATATCGATCCTTGGGGGACAGAGAAAGTGTTCCAGGAGGTACCGGGTTTTCGTCGGAGAACAGAGAAAAGAGTTTCGGGGGGGGGGGGTAGTGCTTGGGGGCCTCATGGGCCAAGGGAAGGGCACAAAGCCCACAAGGGGCTGGGCGCCACCCAAACCTCATTCCAATCAGCCAAGGGCTGTGGGAGCCCACCTAGGGCCACAGCCTCACTTGGCTTGGGGCCAAGCCACCCTAGGGTTTCCCTAGGGCACCCCCATCTGTGGTGGCCGCTGCCACCCCTAGGGGAAACCCTAGGGCACCCACCCCTCCTCCCTTCCCCTATATATAGAGGTGGAGAGGGAGGGCAGCCACACCCATCTATGCCACGGTGCTGCCCTTCCTCTTCCTCATAGTTCCTCTTTCTCTTGGATTGCTTAGCAAAGCTCTGCCGAGATTGCTGCACCACCACGCCGTCGTGCTGCCGGGAACTCAAGCTACTACTTCACCATCGCTCACTGGATCGAGGAGGTGAAGGCATCATCAAGCCGTACGTGTGTTGAACGCGGAGGTGCCATCAGTTCAGCACTTCATCGAGAGTTCATGAACGGATCGTGATTGGATCGCAAAGATGTTTGACTACATCTACCGCATTTCTTAACGCTTCCACTTAGCTATATACAAGGGTATGTAGATCCAATCTCTCCTCTCATAGATGTTCATCTCCTAGATCGATCTTGGTGAGCGTAGGAAATTTTTTGTTTCCCATGCAACGTTCCCCAACAGTGGCATCAAGAGCTAGGTCTATGCGTAGATGACATCATGAGTAGAACACAAAAGAGTTTGTGGGCGTTGATATTCATATTGCTTCCTTACTTGGTCTTATCTTAATTCAGCGGTATTGTGGGATGAAGCGGCCCGGACCAACTTTACATGTTCACGTACATGAGACCGGTTCCATCGACTGACATGCAACTTGTTGCATAAAGATGGCTGGCGGGTGTCTGTCTCTCTCACCTTAGTTGAATCAGATTCGACAAAGGCGGTCCTTGTAGAAGGTCAAATAGCAAATTGTATATCACCGTGGTGGCTTTGCGTAGGTAAGAACGGTTATTACTAGTTACCCATAGCAGTCACGTAAAACATGCAACAACAAAGTAGAGGATGTCTAACTTATTTTTGCAGGGTATGTTGTGATATGATATGGACAAAGACATGATGAGATATATTTGATGTATGAGATGATCATGTTTTGTATAGATTATCACGACTTGCATGTCGATGAATACGACAACCAGCAGGAGCCATAGGGTTGTCTTTCATTATTGTATGACCTGCGTGCCAATCATTAAGCGCTATGTAATGCTTTACTTTATCGCTAAACGGTGCAATAGTTGTAGAAGCATGGTTGGCATGACAACCCCGATGGCGACACGATGCTTGAGATCGTGGTGTCATGCCGGTGGTGATGGAGATCATGCCGGTGCTTTGAAGATGGAGATCAAAAGCACAAGATGATTCCCATATCATGTCACTTATGATTTGCATGTGATGTTAATCCTTTTATGCATCTTATTTTTCTTAGGACGACGGTAGCATTATAAGGTGATCCCTCACTAAAATTTCAAGACAAAATTGTGTTGTCCCCAAGTGTGCATTGCTACGAAAGTTCGTCGTTTCGAAGCACCACACGATGATCGGGTGTGATAGACTCCATGTTCGCATACAACGGGTGCAAGCCAGTTTTGCACATGCGGAACACTTGGGTTAAACTTGACGAGCCTAGCATGTACAAACATGGCCTCGGAACACAAGAGACCGAAAGGTCGAACATGAGATATATAGTAGATATGATCAACATGGAGATGTTCACCATTAAAACCACCTCATCTCACGTGATGATTGGACTTGGGTTGGTGAATTTGGATCACGATGTATAGCAACGTGAGGGGAGAGTGTTGTCCTCGTACCCTCGTAGACCAAAAGCGGAAGCGTTAGCACAACGCGGTTGATGTAGTCGTACGTCTTCACGATCCGACCGATCAAGTACCGAACGTACGGCACCTCCGAGTTCAGCACACGTTCAGCCTGATGACGTCCCTCGAACTCCGATCCAGCCGAGTGTTGAGGGAGAGTTTCGTCAGCACGACGACGTGGTGACGATGATGATGTTCTACCGACGCAGGGCTTCTCCTAAGCACCACTACAGTATTATCGAGGTGGACTATGGTGGAGGGGGCACCGCACACGGCTAAAAGATCAAACGATCAATTGTTGTGTCTCTAGGGTGCCCCCTGCCCCCGTATATAAAGGAGCAAGGGGGGAGGTGCGGCCGGCCAGGAGGGGCGCGCCAGGTGGAGTCCTACTCCCACCGGGAGTAGGACTCCCTCCCTTTTCCTAGTTGGATTAGGAGTGGAGGGGGAAAGAGGAGGGAGAGAGGAAGGAAAGGGGGGGCGCCGCCCCCTTCTCCTTGTCCTATTCGGACTAGGGGGGAGGGGCGCGCGGCCCTGCCCTGGCCGCCTCTCCTCTTCTCCACAAAGTCCACTATGGCCCATTAAGCCCCCGGGGGGTTCCGGTAACCCCTCGGTACTCCGAAAAATACCCGAATCACTCGGAACCTTTCCGAAGTCCGAATATAGTCGTCCAATATATCGATCTTTACGTCCCGACCATTTCGAGACTCCTCGTCATGTCCGTGATCACATTCGGTACTCCGAACAACCTTCGGTACATCAAAACATATAAACTCATAATATAACTGTCATCGAAAAGTTAAGCGTGCGGACCCTACGGGTTCGAGAACTACGTAGACATGACCGAGATACGTCTCCGGTCAATAAAAAATAGACGAACCTGGATGCTCATATTGGCTCCCACATATTCTACGAAGATCTTTATCGGTCAGACCGCATAACAACATACGTTGTTCCCTTTGTCATCGGTATGTTACTTGCCCGAGATTCGATCGTCGGTATCTCGATACCTAGTTCAATCTCGTTACCGGCAAGTCTCTTTACTCGTTCCGTAATACATCATCCCGCAACTAACTCATTAGTCACAATGCTTGCAAGGCTTATAGTGATGTGTATTACCGAGAGGGCCCAGAGATACCTCTCCGACAATCGGAGTGACAAATCCTAATCTCGAAATACGCCAACCCAACAAGTACCTTCGGAGACACCTGTAGAGCACCTTTATAATCACCCAGTTACGTTGTGACGTTTGGTAGCACACAAAGTGTTCCTCCGGTAAACGGGAGTTGCATAATCTCATAGTCATAGGAACATGTATAAGTCATGAAGAAAGCAATAGCAACATACTAAACGATCGAGTGCTAAGCTAACGGAATGGGTCAAGTCAATCACATCATTCTCCTAATGATGTGATCTCGTTAATCAAATGACAACCCATGTCAATGGCTAGGAAACTTAACCATCTTTGATCAACGAGCTAGTCAAGTAGAGGCATACTAGTGACACTCTGTTTGTCTATGTATTCACACATGTATTATGTTTCCGGTTAATACAATTCTAGCATGAATAATAAACATTTATCATGATATAAGGAAATAAATAATAACTTTATTATTGCCTCTAGGGCATATTGCACCAGTATTGTCACAAAAGATTTTCATTGGACCCGATGCACTAGGTATGACACCTAGATCGGATATGAACTCCTTCATCCAGACTCCTTCATTTGCTGCTTCCGAAGCAGCTATGTACTCCACTTGACACGTAGATCCCGCCAGGACTCTTTGTTTAGAACTGCACCAACTGACAGCTCCACCGTTCAATGTAAACACATATCCGGTTTGCGATTTAGAATCGTCCGGATCAGTGTCAAAGCTTGCATCAACCTAACCATTTACGATGAGCTCTTTGTCACCTCCATAAACGAGAAACATATCCTTAGTCCTTTTCAGGTATTTCAGGATGTTCTTGACCGCTGTCTAGTGATCCACTCCTGGATTACTTTGGTACCTCCCTGCTAAACTTATAGCAAGGCACACATCAGGTCTGGTACACAGCATTGCATACATGGTAGAGCCTATGGCTGAAGCATAGGGAACATCTTTCATCTTCTCTCTATCTTCTGCAGTGGTCGGGCATTGAGTCTTACTCAACTTCACACCTTGTAACACAGGCAAGAACCCTTTCTTTGCTTGATCCATTTTGAACTTCTTCAAAACTTTGTCAAGGTATGTTCTTTGTGAAAGTCCAACTAAGCGTCTTGATCTATCTCTATAGATCTTGATGCCCAATATATACGCAGCTTCACCGAGGTCTTTCATTGAAAAACTCTATTTCAAGTATCCCTTTATGCTATTCAGAAATTCTATATCATTTCCAATCAGCAATATGTCATCCACATATAATATTAGAAATGCTACAGAGCTCCCACTCACTTTCTTGTAAATACAGGCTTCTCCAAAAGTCTGTACAAAACCAAATGCTTTGATCACACTATCAAAGCGTTTATTCCAACTCCGAGAGGCTTGCACCAGTCCATAAATAGATCGATGGAGCTTGCACACTTTGTTAGCTCCCTTTGGATCGACAAAACCTTCCGGTTGCATCATATACAACTCTTCTTCCAGAAATCCATTTAGGAATGCAGTTTTGACATCCATTTGCCAAATTTCAAAATCATAAAATGCGGCAATTGCTAACATGATTCAGACAGACTTAAGCATCGCTACGGGTGAGAAGGTCTCATCGTAGTCAATCCCTTGAACTTGTCGAAAACCTTTTGCAACAAGTCGAGCTTTATAGATAGTAACATTATTGTCAGCATTAGTCTTCTTCTTGAAGATCCATTTATTCTCAATTGCTTGCCGATCATCGGGCAAGTCAACCAAAGTCCACAGTTTGTTCTCATACATGGATCCCATATCAGATTTCATGGCCTCAAGCCATTTCGCGGAATCTGGGCTCACCATCGCTTCTTCATAGTTCGTAGGTTCGTCATGGTCTAGTAGCATAACCTCCAGAACAGGATTACCGTACCACTCTGGTGCGGATCTTACTCTGGTTGACCTACGAGGTTCAGTAACAACTTGATCTGAAGTTCCAGGATCATCATCATTAACTTCCTCACTAATTGGTGTAGGCGTCGCAGAAACTAGTTTCTGCGATGAACTACTTTCCAATAAGGGAGTAGGTACAATTACCTCATCAAGTTCTACTTTCCTCCCACTCACTTATTTCGAGAGAAACTCCTTCTCCAGAAAGATTCTGAATTTAGCAACAAAAGTCTTGCCTTCGGATATGTGATAGAAGGTGTACCCAACAGTCTCCTTTGGGTATCCTATGAAGACACATTTCTCTGATTTGGGTTCAAGCTTATCAGGTTGAAGCTTTTTCACATAAGCATCGCAGCCCCAAACTTTAAGAAACGACAACTTTGGTTTCTTGCCAAACCACAGTTCATAAGGCGCCGTTTCAACGGATTTTGATGGTGCCCTATTTAACGTGAATGCGGCCGTCTCTAAAGCATAACCCCATTTAATCCCACACTCTTCTTATAGTTATGAGTGAATCTGAATCCTCAAAAATAAAAATACCGAAGACAAAGAGAAGACATCAGGGAGCGGAGAGAGAAGAGAGCGGTTGTTGGAACAGCAAGCCCTACTTCCTTCACTGGGACACTGGCACCAAACAAAAACAAAACTAGACTGCCCGAACAACAAGTCTTGCCCCTTCCTCCCGGATCTGCACGTTGAACAAACAAAGACACTCCCCCTCATCCGATAAAAACGAGTATTATTTCTCAGCTGGCAACAAAGAAACGCCTAGCAGAAGAAAGTAGTTATTCTTGCATCTCTGCTACTAGGAAAGTAAGTCATTGACAAAGGACCCAACCCTTCTGAATTCGCTGAGCGAGACCTAAGATCGGAATGAACAGCAGTCGAAACCCTGAGCCCATCGTGTCTGCCAGCTATGCAATGGCTCTACTGGAGATTCCGTAGGGAGAGCAGTCGCTAACCTTTCCTTCGGTCAATCACGAGAAATTTGCGAATCGAATCCGTTGTCATTAGAGTGATCAACTATATACGCTAATTATTCAAACAGATGCTCTCCGGTGGAAATGAACCACGAGAGACTAAGCCCTGCTGATAGCAGTAGAAGCGTTAGCCACAGAGTGACTTTTTAATTGACACCCACTAGTGGTCAGTTTCTACTTCCAAGTTGACTGGACCAGGTACCACATTTACCATAGGATATTCTTATCTGACGAGGTCCCTCGAGTCATCTCTGCCACTTGGAATTGCTTATGAGCTGTTCTTAAATGCTCTTCAAAGTACTCGAGCTTCAAAATCCTTGCTAACCGATAAAAGGAATCAAGCTTAAAGGACTATATGACTAGCTCTTCCACATCCTCGCCACCATTCATAAGGCTTTCAAGGAATATTGAGATATCTACAGAAAAGAGAAACAAACATTCTCAGTTGGTCCACTATTAGCGAGGCCTAAAGTCTTCACTTCATCAGTCTAGGAATAACACTAAAGTAGAACCCCTCACTACATTCTTGTTCACTGAACATAGATCTATAAAGAACAGTGCACTGGTACACGATATGATCTGTCGTCATGACCCATGAACTGAGCTTCTCACTAATCGAAATGGTCCTCTCAGCATGTTTCAAGGGAAGCAAGAGATCGTTTTCTCAGGATATTAGTCACCCAATCTTCCCAATAGTATTCCTTAACTCATGAATTGATACACTTGTTCATTCTCTTTCTATTTCCACTGGTTTCTTTTGTTCACTTGCAATGCGGCATTTGAATCCATTTTACTCCACTTCTCTCTCTTTTCTTCCTGATGAGGGTGATGTACTCCGGGTACCTGATCATCATGACTGGAATTCAAGAGGATTCCTTGAGTACTCGTTACTTCGAGGTAAAATGGTGCGATGGTATTCATCCAAAATAGGAAACTGGTAGCGACTTTCATTTGATGGACTCTTCCTTCCTGTAGGAATAGGGGAGAGTGGTAACGTGAGCCACCTTTCCTTTATACAGCAGTAATAGCACATGCAAGTTCCTAGGGTCTATATAGCTAGTCAAGGATCATAAAACAATTAGCAAATCATCAGTGGACTCCAAATAGCTATTTCATTGAATCATACACGTGATTAGGCGGGGACAGGATTCGAACCTGCAGTCTTCAGGTCATGAGCCTGATGAGTTGACCAATTCCTCTACCCCGCTTTAGTCTAAACCTTTCATTAACATACAGAAAATAGAGTTCGATGCCAGGCGGATACTTGACATGTTCCCCTCGGGATACCTTCTTCTTAATTAAGCATCTGTCTCTGAGGTTGACATAACAAATCTAGCTAATGATACAGGAACCGTTGGCCAGATGAAAGGAAGCAGGCAAGTCGATTGATCAAGGAGAAAACCTTGATCTTTCCTTTACCCCTAGATTTCGGATTATCCGGAAGGAGCACGAGGAGATTTGGCACATCAACACGCATTCCTACTACTTGTTAAAACAAACTGCTATCATGGCGAAGCTCTACTAAGCTATATCAATAGGCTCCGCTCCTTTCCTGGACTGGACTGAAACTAATAGGCTGCTTCCTCGTCTGTACTTCAACTAGGAGGTTGTTGATATCACTCTAGATTCTCGAAAGGATATTGGATTGATTTCAAATCAAGGAAACTATTGAAATCGGGTAGCGGACCTATTGTTCCTTATTCTTTTGTCCTCCTCGGCTCTAGTTGAACAATGCACACACCCCGCTTTAGCTGCACATAATAAGGTGATCCGTGAGGCGGCTAGCTATTAGTTAGTGCGATGCGAAGTTCAGTAGCAGACCAGAAACAAATATCGACTTCTACTCTCCGAAGCAGACCAGAAACTAGTCTCGACTTATCCTCGGGGGGAAGAAGTCTTCATTGGGCCCACTGTCAAATAGCTCTGAGGAAAAGGCTGCACTAAACTAGAAACCACTAGGTTCGCCTTGCCCGGGAGGACTTGATCTTCTTGATTCAGCAGATCAACGCATCCCACTATCTGAAAGAAAAGAAGGAACGCAACCTTTCTCTTCTCCAGAACTGGACGGGGAGAGTAGTATCCTGCACTAACCAATTAGAAGCAAGAGCTATGGGCATACTTAACTAGAACTCCCTCTTACTTAACTTCACTAACCAGCCCTAACTTAATGGAACTTACCTTAGTACACTATTTATATTATACAGAGCAAGAGAAAGAAAACGATCTTCTTATCTTATCAATCCTAAGCAGGAAAGTCATGTTAGTGAGTGGTAAAACAATAGATCCGACTAAACTAGTCCTCGTAGATTCAAGTAGTGGATCGGTACAATGGTTGTCTTCTCCTTTTGTCCATAACAGGTCCAAAACTCAAGACTTTGCGCACCCACCATTCACTAAATTAAGGAAGAGAAGCGGGTTGTGAAGCCCCTACTTTGAAGGGGCTATTCTGCCCTGACTTTTTGTCACTCATACACGAAGTCAGTAGTGAAACGGGTTCCCCTACCGTAATCTTTCACTAGCCCCAATGGATACGCACATTCGATAGAATCATAGTTTCCCCTACTTTCAATTGCTAATCGACGATGAAGCTCTTTCCCCTTTCTTCGACCTCCTTCCTGATATCCCTTAACTAATACTTTCCCACCTCCTCTCATTGACCACTGTCTTCAGCAAAAGCAGGTTTCTAGTTTGCTTTGTTTGCGGACAAGAAGGGAGAAGTGAACTACTGACTAAACCAGAACTCATACTAGCCCATTCCTTCCCAGAACTGCACCGACTACAAGATGTATGAACCTATCGATCCACTTGTAGGGCAGAGATTGTATTTATCTTTCCAGCGTTCAAAGCTCCAAGTGCTAGAATCAATGGATGCATGCCTAGCTCCAAATACAGATGCAAAGCCTCCAGACGGTGCTGATTCGGGAAGTAGTTGCGGTCACGTTTTCTTCTGGTGGATGGTATCGATCAGCGTTTGAAGGAAGCTCTGTTTTCCTATCAGCATTAGTCAGCTTTCGAGTCCTTCAAGCGAGTGCCGCAGGGAAAGGAAGAGTATTTCATCATGGCCATTTATTAGGACTACTTGGATAAGTTAGGACAGTTTCTCTAAGGCCAGCTATTGAGTTAGTCGGTTCATAGGTTGTCGTAAAATATGGGTGTAGGAAGCCTGGACTCTGATTACCGGTTATGAAAGCGAGGACTCTTTTTCTCTCTCCCCATTAACGGAAAACTATCTTAACCTCCTTCAGCAAGTTCGTTATCTACAAGTAAGTTAGAGAATTCCTGTTGTCAAGCTAGTTATCTTATACAAGACTTTTCTAAGCGGCATCGTCCTGATTCAAGCTATTGATCAACCTTCACTTTCACTTCCCGAAGGGCGTTCGAAGCACCCAATCAAGGGTACTTCTCTCTAGCTTACAAAAACAATCACTTAGGCTGACGATGAGAAGTTTCGCCCCATGGCGAGTAAGATGTTTTCCAATCCATGGGAATGAAAGACATAGATAGCGAGCGGGCTACCCACTCTAAACCCACGCCAATCCTTACCATTGGTAACTCTAATTACAAGCCTAATTTGGAACAGAATACCGGTATTTTCTTTTGATTCAAGCACACGAGTCCGATCTCCGGTTAGTCAGATCCATGCATCGAAGATGGGAGCTAGCCAGGAACTAGATATGGTATTCTCTTCACTGCGCGCGATAGTTTAGTAAACTCTTTCCTGATCTGTTCTATTGGGCTCACTTCTGCTTATTCGCGTAGAGAGGCATATTTCATTCGATTTGGCTTTAGTTAGTACTTTTTTAGGGCAAGAGTAGGATTCAGGGAAGGAAGTGCTTGCCTTTCACCTGCTGATTGATTCTTATCTAAAACGATTATGCTTGGTCCTATGTAAATAAATGTCACATGCTATGTTTTTCTATGGCCTAGAAACGGCTTTATCCACCTGTTGTAGGGAATGCCTCAACGCATGTGTCTACCCACTCTTTTGTGTAATATGCTGGAACTCTCTCTCACCTCGAAATGCCATTTATAGATAGTTAGAATGTGCTTGCTGATATCGAAACACTCCTGGGGACGCCTGACCAACTTGAGATGCTCTTGTAGAAAGAACTCTATTTTGATCTAATCACCGGAACAACAGCTTTAGGGCAGTATCCCACAGCTGGCTAATAAATATGCCTTTGCAGTCGTTATGAGCGATATCTTGGCGTACCATTAAAGGGAGTCAGTGGGCACCGTAAGTAGTAATCGAGAACTTGATGAACATACCAACCAGTATGTGAATCCGTAAGTGGAGGTTTTTTAGGCTATATCTAGCTTTCCCTGCCTGGTGAGCCTAGTCTTTCCATGATTTCAGTTCAGAAGGACTATCTGAATGCCATATACCAATCTCAATCCTCTAGCTAATAACCTATCACACACAGTGTGATATCTCCCTTTTCTCCATCTGCAGAAACTCCCTTCCCTATGTGACTTCAGCTTTCACCGGATGCGGAATTCTCGTTTTGTCCTTGGCTTATTCTTTCTCATGTCTCTATATAGGTATTCTTGTCTCTCTGCTCTATTGAGCCTTGTTGCCATTTCTTATCTCCGGCTATGTGCCCAGCCCACCCGATCCTATTGACCAGTGCTGTCTGACCGAAAGGGAAAGATTGGGGAGAATACCTTGAGCTTGCCTTTTCCTTGGATACTCAATGGATTTCCCACGGCATTAAGGATTTCCTGTTTCCCCGATCCACCAGCTACGTTCGCACACTTCCAAATAGTAAATGCTCCCGCGGTTGGAGTTGAGACTTTCTTATTCCTCTTGTTACGACGGATCAAGCATATGATTCTTTTCTTGATTGAAATCATTCACTTTTCCTTGAAATCGTCACAAAGTAATTGGAAGAAGAAGTGCTTGAGAAGCTCATGGATATATTCTATGGTGGCTTCTCCAATAGTTCGAGCCATAGCTTCATTTCATTGTTTCTATAATTTTCTTCACTTTATCATTGCCCTCAAGTACAAGTAATTTCTGACAAACTTTCTTTCCCATGGTTCGGGTGGGCACGGATATGGATGGCAGGACAGGAGTGAAGATCCCTCAGCTAAGGGCTAGACCGGACGTTTCACTGTCTGATGACGAGTGGCACACAAATCAACCTGAGAAGGATTCTGCTATGTCAAAAGTGTTTATATAAACGAATTGTTTAACGCCAAGATGCCAATAGCAATGATGGATAAAGCAACTCCCACGAGTAGGGCTCGAAAGCCGGGGACTCTCCTGGCAAAGAATCTGAACGATCTGAGTTCTTTTCTGAGAAAGAAGAAGATGCAAGGCATGGATCCAAGCCTGAAGGCGACGTGGAGTGTTATTATTATCGTTACTCCAGAGAATGGGAGGCACTCTCTTCTTGCAAAATGCAGTTATGAAATCTGTAATCTAGATGATTCTGGTTGAAGGGGACGATGCAGCCTAGCGGTTACGAACTTTTTGTTCGATTCAAAGGATTTCCACTTGAGTAAAGCTATGGTGGGAAATAAACTACCAATTAGGCAATGCGCGTCTCTATTTCTTGAATTCTCTGGTCTAGGCAACCCGAAAGCGTTGTTTAACAAAGACAAGTCTGAATTTGAAACGCAATCCGGCAGAGAAAATAAACTTAAGTAACCACCAGTTGAAACTGAGCGAGGATGCCTCTCCTAATGGAAGTTACGGGCTCAAACAATACCTAATGGTAGGCAACTTTGCTACCCGAGCATCTCTTTCTTATTAAGAACGACATAAATGTTGATTTTCTACTCTCGGGAGTAGGTAAGGGGGACTATGCCCAAGAAAATAGGGACTACGGTAGGCATGAAATGAAACTTCTTATCTTAGGTACGGAATTCCTCCACATTAAGACACCAACCTGCCCTTGACAAGTCAATAATCAATCACTAGATTTAGGATCACAAGCCGATGCGATGCTTCACGTCGAAATGGGTTAGTCTGCATCTGAGAGACCCCGCCTAGCTCTAAAATGGTTTCAACCTTTCCTCGACCCCATGGAATGAACTAACTCATATGCAGTGAGCATATTATCATAGACATCCCTCACGATAGCGAACTTGAAGAAGAAGCTGTTTCGACATCTACTTTATCCCAAGTGCAATAATGCTCCAAGTACGGGTTTTCGAATTCATTCCTCGCTGACCGCGCGTCATCTTCAGTTCACGATTGAGGCTCAGATGGAGACTGATGAGATACAGGCTCTGGCTAAGGTTGACATCCAGGCTCTGGACAAGCGATAAGAGATACTTTCTGAAGGATCCAGCTAAGAAAATGAAATGGGTTAGTGGGAACAAGCAGCTAAAGCGCAAAGGTAAGGATGAGCTCGAAAAGTGCAAACTTGAATGATAGCTAGTGGTGGATTGAGACTTTTGAGCTTCTCCATCGATCACTTTTGCGGAAGCTGAGTCCTTTCTTTTTAAGCAAGTTCAAATCCAGCAAAAAACGAGTATCAATCTGTCCCAAGTGCGGACAGGAGAAGCCAGGTCGGATTACGACATTGAATTGAATTGAGTGGCCCCTTCCCTTCGCATCACAGCATCAACCCTGATCACCTCACTTTACGTCAATATTGGTGAGCATGCCACAAGATGTACGATTTGATTGGTTACTCAAGTGTCTAAGTGTAAGTTTCAAGTATTCTTCTTATGATAGACTGAAGGCTTATCGGCGCGCGAAGGTTCTCTGGATTGGTTGTGGTGAGCGCTGGGCGAAGGATTGTCAGTGTAAAGCTACTGTTCAACTCCATGTTGTTCAGGAAATGGTGGAATTATCGCGGAGTACTGCTGCAGGCTATTCTATGTTACAGGACCATGATGACTCTGCTTCGGATCTAAGGGTCCTCTCCGCTGAAGCTAATCAGAAATCTCCTGCACTCCGTTCCATTCAGTTAGCTTGCTCAGTAGTCCATAATTTTGATGTTACCCTCTTTTCTTGGTCGACACGGGCAGCACTCATTCCTTTTTGAATGCATCATTGGCATCTCATATTGAAGCTAAAATTGTCATCTCCTGAATCTGTGCGTGCAGGCAGCATCAATTTATCACCTAATGGTATCTTTGTTCTACCGGCACATACATTTTGATTTCCTTGGTCAACGGAAGTCACCTTTTCTTTTTCCTTGTTTTCGTCATGCGTCGATTCAACATTCGTTGGACTTTGTAGCTTCAAGGACGTAGTCATCCTCTCAAGATTCTAGTCATGATATTGCTTAAAAAGAAGCCCGACTTACCTATATTATCAAAGGACCCAGTCGAGCCCTAACTAGAAAAGTGCATGGGTGACCAAATTTAGGACAAAGTAGGCGCGAAAGATCCACATGCAACGAAACATCCCTCACGAGTTCCAAACCTGACCTTCTTTAAGCTGCTTCGACTACGGGAACCACAAGGAAAACGGAACACGAGCGGGAATGTGGGACTGGGTCCTTCCATATAGTTGGCTTGATGGCCCTTGTGGACAGAGTCTGTTCTCATTAGAGAATTGACCATAGAACTTTGTGATCAAGACCCGTGGTTAGTCCAGTAGAAACTTGATCTCCGAAAAGGAGGTCTGCTTATTTAATTATCTGAAAAAGCAAAAGGTAGGTAGGCTGTTTTAGAGAAGAGTACGTGGGTTTTCACATAGCCGGATATGAAAAGAGACCCTAATGAGCAGCTTTTTTTATTCGTAAACCCTTCTTTCTGTGCTTATGGAATCAGCCAGTGGCAGGTCTTGGCGATTGAATTCATCCCGTTTTACTTTGTTGAGTGCGATCTGGTATTGACTTGCCCTTATTTTCCATCGATCGGGTAGTTAGTTAGGTCCCGCGGACAAGAAGTCCTATATACTGAAATAAGAGGGACTCCTTCCAGGCATCGCCGTTAAGGTGCTCTTTTGATAGATTTCTATACATTCCCCTCCCGTTCCTCTGTATCCGGGCCTACGCGAACAGCTGCTTGCTTATCGAAGAAGTCTGCTCACATGATTGGAATATGGCTCCCGTATGCATGCTATTCTGGGACTGAGGAATGCCTTTCTATGGTGGACCCTGAGGTCGGACTCTTGCTGCTTGATTCAAAACCGGATTCAATAGCAGCAACATATTGATGATGGTGCCTGAACTACCTATTCTATTACCTTTTGGGAAGCCCCAAAGCCACATCAAGCCCTATGATATGGGTCAAGGTACTCTCGAGACCGTCTGGATTGAAGACTATCAAGCACCGTAGGTGGTACCAGCATTCCCTGTCGATCGGGCATTCCAATCTCTGGGTAGCTGCCCGCCCTACTTCATTCCTATCTCCTTCGGCGTCAGCCCCATGTACCCCCTTAAACTAACCACTTGAATTGATCAGGATTTGTTAGGTTGAGTGCATTTTCTTCCAAATCCAGTCAATTTCAAGAAAAGTATCGAAAATTCCCGGGGTTAGGCACCTTTTTTCAGTGAAATCTTGTTTTTTCCCGCATTAATTAGTTATGGGAGAATCCTTGCATCCTCAATGCTCTTGCCTTCGCGGTCCTATTAAAAGAGACACAAGAGGTTTTAGCACCGGCATCTTTGGATCAAAAGATCATTCCATCCTAGAACCAACACGACGACTTCTCCTTGCCTGATTTGAAATGGTGATGAATATGAAATTAGGAATATATATGGACAGATGAATTATGCGTCATGGAATCCGGATCATTAAAGAGGTAGTGTAGACAGTTGTCTAAGTGTGATCTTCTTATATCCCCACGAACTGTTCAGCTTGATAGACCCAAGGGGAAATAGAATCTCGAAAGGACCTTTCTTGTCCGTAGCCCCGTTGGAATCGAGGGCTTGATATCTCATTGGCATGACTAATTGATGAGGCCGACTGCCTAAGTAGTACTCACGAGGTCCTTGATTTCTTGTTAGTCTGTATCTTTCTCTTTAATAGTATGGTATCCAGGTTCACCTATTTTTTCCGTTGTTGCTCTTCAGAAAACGCGTATAGTAAGTAGTCTTCGTCGATGGGACAAACGCTCCAGTGTATGCGTTACGAGGCAACTAGCATTTTGTCATGGAAGTTCGTGAAAGAATGTTCTTGTTTTTCGTTGGAAAAACCAACGCCGACGTCAAGATCAGTCTCCTTTCCTTTCTCTTTTCGGGAGCAGAGCTGAAAAAGATGGGAAATTCCAATGATTCTTCATTCATTATCATGTCGATTCCTCACAATCGCTCTTTGTGATGCTGCGGAACCATGGCAATTAGGATCTCAAGACGCAGCAACACCTATGATGCAAGGAATCATTGACTTACATCACGATATCTTTTTCTTCCTCATTCTTATTTTGGTTTTCGTATCACGGATGTTGGTTCGCGCTTTATGGCATTTCAACGAGCAAACTAATCCAATCCCACAAAGGATTGTTCATGGAACTACTATCGAAATTATTCGGACCATATTTCCAAGTGTCATTCTTTTGTTCATTGCTATACCATCGTTTGCTCTGTTATACTCAATGGACGGGGTATTAGTAGATCCAGCCATTACTATCAAAGCTATTGGACATCAATGGTATCGAAGTGCGCCTCTTAACGAGGGTGATTTAAGTGCAACGAAATGTACCGGTGGTTCGCGAAGCATCTGGCTTACCGGTCATCTCCCATTCCCGTCGTTGAGAGACTAAAAGAACTATAGCATGCCAGAAACGGGGAGTTGAGGTGGTTAGACCTATACCCCGAAATGCTCCCAGCATAGGAGCCTATGGTTCCATTCTTGTTATTGCTGGAGGTACACATACCTCTTCTCGGTGTGGTGGAGCGATATACGAAAAATAGATGCTAAGCCTGCAATGTCCGATAACGGGGCTTCAGTAGTGAATCTATCGGCACCACAGCAGTGGCATACAACTTTGGACCTAAGGGCTGGTCCCGTTACCTTTCGGAATGGGGGATCCCCGTTGGCAACAACCACGGTAGTAGTTGCGGAACTACTGGGCCAAGAGAGGACAACCTGTTGTTCCTGCTCCTCCTTCTTCGCTTCGGGGACGGAGGTCCTACGGTAGGTAAGAGCACGCACAAGCACTTGACCGAAGTGGACCAGCGCTTCTACTCCTCCACCGAGGAGCCGTTCTTGCGAGAAGCAAGGGATGTCGTGAACGGTGGGAGGTCAAAGAAAGAGAATTGACCTCTGAATACAGTGATCCTATGATCTAGATAGACTCTGTCCTTTTTTTAGATAAGGGTGACTCAAGAAATTGGGGGTGGGAGCTGCTGACATAATGCAGGCTGGAACGTGGGAATTCGAGGTCTCATGAACGAGTTTTTTTTCGTGGACAAACATACTTTCCGGTCTTTTTTATGGATCCTTTTAGATCTACGGGCCGGCCGTTCACATGAGCATAGGGAATCTATACTCGAGCCTTCGACTTGGCCCCTGGCAGGATAGGTGAGGAATCACTCTTGAGATCTGATCTATTGGGGCCTACAACTTCGCCAAAGCCGACTAGCATCCCTTTCCGTGGTGAACTGGCCGTCCCATACTGTAGCGACCAGACCTCAAATGGCCTGTGCTGCTGTGCACCAGTGTCATCCCTGGATCAGTAATGCTGACACGCACAGTACAAATGGAGGATTTATAACAGAGTAGCAATCACACACTTATTACATCGAATATCTCCAAAGAGATTAAGAATGATAAACATGGCTTAAGGCCATCTAATAACGATAACAGCGGAAGACTTGGAAGATAAGTGAGTCCATCAACTCCAGCGGCATCACTGAGTATAAGACCATGACCTAAAGCACCTTACTCGTTGTCTGAAAAGTCTGCAACATGAAACGTTGCAGCCCGAAAACGGGTCAGCACATAGAATATGCTGGCAATGTAACACATAGAGAGCAATGAACAATAATGCTATACTACATGCATATATGGCTGGTGGAAAGCTCTATGGTTACAATTTTTGCGAAAAGCCAATTTTATCCTACTTCAAAGGAATAAATTTTATTTAACTATCATGGTGGTTGAAACATTGAGAAGGTACCTCCAACTCAATCCCAATTAAGTATCATCATTAACCCAACAAAATTAATTATAAGTATCACGGTGATGAGATTCAAATGATAATCCAGGTACTAGATACTCAAGTTGTCCATAACCGGGGACACGGCTAATCATGATTAGTTTGTACACTCTGCAGAGGTTTGCGCACTTTTCCCCACAAGACTTGATCGCCTCCGCTTGATTCTCGCACTGCATGATGTTTGAGAAACGGATGACCGAGACACAGTCTTTCAGAAACAATCACTCTTTACTCTGGATGGACCGGTACACCTACTTTCCCCTACATCTGCTAGTCCACCTCTTCAAGAGATCCTGTAACCTACTCAGCTATGCTAGAGCCCATAATAGCTTGCGGCTGCACACGGAAGTTTCTAGCATGAATAATCTTATGATCCCTTTGAGCCTGGGTGGCGGACCTTATACAAACAGGCAACACTGGGTTCTCCAGGTGCCTCAATCCACCCAGATGTGAGTTTTAGTTGCCACCTTACGTTGAACCATTATTAACAATCTCACATCTGTCATGAATATCTCTCAAACCCAATCCACGTCTACGAGCATAGCATGGCAATAATAAAAGCAACGTAGAAGTAACTCCCAAGGGTTTGATAAAGTAAAACAGGTAATAGGTACTACCTCAACTACTTCCCAGTACCCACAGTTTAAATAGATCCTAATCATGCAATATTTTTGAGGGTAGAATCTAATGCACAGAAACTGGGTATGAACGGGATATGATCAAAGTGTTACTTGCCTTGCTGATGATCCGCAAAACCTAGCGATTCGAAGTAACAAGCGGCACACTCCGGGTACTCTATCGCAAACAAACAAGCATACAATCAGTACTCATCTAATGCACAGGTAAAACTCAAATGAAAGATCCAACCAGAAAGTTCAACTTAAGAACTCCAGTTTGCAAAAAGAATCAACTCGAAAGAAGCAACGAAAGTCAAACGACAAAAGAAAGAAACTTCGTTTGCTAATCTGGATCTAGGTCAAATTTTACTGTAGAAAAAACTTGTTTGAGTAGGTTAAACGGAAAGAGAATTTCGAGACGAAACTCTAGGCGCTTGAATCGCCTGATTCCGATAAACGAGCGAGAAGTTAAACAGAATCGAAGATTCGATCAGAAATCGAATATGAGAAAATAACGAGAAAATCCGACGAAAAAGAAAAACGGACGAACGGTTAAATAACAGACGTTCGTTAACAGAGAAAAACCGACGAACGCGTTCGTTAAAACGAACGGTTCGGTGAACGCTCGTAAAATAATAAAACCGAAAAAAAACCGATCTAGGGGTTTTTTTTAAAACAAAGGTTTTTTTACAGAAAACCGGCAACGACGGGAATCGGGACAGCGGCGGTACCTCGACGGCGGGCTCCGGCGGGTGCGGGGCTCGGGGGTGCGGGGGCGGCGGCTCCCGGCGGCGGC
>NC_057805.1:123485600-123493646 GCF_018294505.1 Triticum aestivum
GGGCTCCGGCGGCGGCTGATGGTGAGGAAAGAGAGGGGGGCGGTATTTAAGGACGGGGGTGTGCGGCGGCTTGGGCAAGGGAGCACCCGAGGCGGCGGCGGCTCCCGTGCCCGGGACGGACTCCGGCGACGAGCTCCCGTGCGGGAAGAGGAAGGCGCGAGGCGGGCCGTCGGCTGGGCCTTTGGCCCAGGCGGCGCGCGGGCGGTTTTGTTTTGTTTTTTTTAAATAAGTTCCGCGGAAAATAATTCGTAGAAAAATAACTAAAAATCATAAAAATATGAAATAAATTTTCCCCATCTAGTTAGAAAATCTAGAATAGGGTGAACATTTTTAAAATCACAAATAAATATTTTGAAAACATGCAATATTTTTAATGCAAATAAAATCCAAATAAATTCCAAATAATGATTTTAAAATTTTTCCTCCAGTATTTCAATTTCTTTGGAGAAGTCATATTTTCTCCTCTCGTTTATTTAAAATGAAATATTTTTCCGGAGAGAAAAATAATTAAAACCACAATCCTCGTTTGAAAAATCAAATTTGAAAATTCGAGAAAATCCCCAACTCTCTCCGAGGGTCCTTGAGTTGCTTAGGATTATCGAGGATTTGTCAAAATGCAACAAAACATGATATGCAATGATGGTCTATGTATAACATTCCAAATTGAAAATTTGGGATGTTACAAACCTACCCCCCTTATGATGAATCTCGCCCTCGAAATTCGGGTTGGCTAGAAAACAGGTGGGAGTGGTTTTTCCGTAGATCTTCCTCTCGCTCCCAGGTGGCTTCATCCTCTGTGTGGTGACTCCACTGAACTTTGCAAAACTTGATAACCTTGCTGCGGGTAACTCGGCTGGCATACTCGAGAATCTTAACTGGTTTCTCCTCATAAGTCCAATCACTTTCCAACTGAATCGCTTCCAGTGGCACGGTGTCTCTCAGTGGTATCTCAGCCATCTCTGCATGGCACTTCTTCAACTGCGAAACGTGAAATACATCATGTACTCCAAACAATCCTTCGGGCAATTCCAGCTTGTAAGCAACTTCTCCCATACGTTCCAACACTCTGTATGGTCCGATAAAACGGGGCGCTAACTTTCCTTTAACTCCAAAGCGCTTCACTCCTCGAAGTGGTGATACTCGAAGATACACTCTGTCTCCGACTTCTTGAATGGTCTCCTTTCGTTTAGAATCAGCATAACTCTTCTGCCTGGACTGGGCTACTTTGAGCCTATCGCGAATCAATCTCACTTTCTGTTCAGACTCCTTAATCAAATCTGGTCCAAACAACTAACGATCTCCAACTTCGTCCCATAACAACGGTGTTCTACACCTCCTTCCGTACAAAGCTTCGAAAGGGGCCATCTTCAAACTGGTTTGATAACTGTTGTTATACGAAAACTCCGCATATGGCAAATTTTTGTCCCAACTAGATCCATAATCTAGTGCACATGCTCTCAACATGTCCTCCAAAATCTAGTTGACTCTCTCGGTCTGTCCATCTGTCTGTGGGTGAAATGCTGTACTAAATTCCAGCCTGGTTCCCAACGTTTCATGTAACTGCTTCCAAAACTTCGATGTAAATTGGGTTCCTCTGTCTGATACAATGGTCCTCAGAACTCCATGCAAACATACGATCCTGGTCATGTATATCTTTGCCAACTTAGCACTGGTGTAAGTGGTCTTCACTGGAATGAAATGAGCCACTTTCGTCAAACGATCGACTACAACCCATATCGAGTCATAGCCTGAACGAGTCCTGGGTAATCCCGTGATAAAATCCATGCCTATTTTATCCCACTTCCATTCGGGTATCGGCAATGGTTGTAGCAATCCTGCTGGCTTCTGATGCTCTGCCTTCACTCTCTGACATACATCACAAACTGCTACATACTCCGCAATATCCTTTTTCATTCCGGTCCACCAGAAAGTATTCTTCAAATCCAAATACATCTTGGTATTCCCTGGGTGAATCGAGTACGGTGAATCATGGGCTTCTTGCAAAATCAACTTCCTGATCTCCGGATCATTTGGTACATATACGCGGTCCTCGAACCATAAGGTATCGTGCTCATCCTCACGAAATCCCTTGGCTTTTCCTTTGCTCATCTTCTCCTTTATCTCTTCAATCTCCTTGTCTGTTTTCTGAGCTTCTCTGATCCTTTCCATCAAGGTAGACTGAATCTCCAATGTCGCTAAATAGCCTCTTGGGACTATCTCCAAACATAGCTCGCGAAGGTCCTCGGCTAACTCCTAAGGTAACTCTCCTGTCATGAGGGTGTTGATATGACTCTTGCGGCTCAACGCGTCTGCTACTACGTTAGCCTTTCCAGGGTGATAATGCAATCTCATATCATAATCTTTAATGAGCTCCAACCATCTCCTTTGTCTAAGGTTTAACTCCTTCTGCGTGAAAATGTACTTCAAACTCTTGTGATCCATGTACACCTCACAATGGTTTCCGATGAGAAAATGTCTCCATGTCTTCAATGCATGCACCACGGCTGCTAATTCCAAATAAGCATAATTCTTCTCATGGGGTTTAAGTTGTCGTGAAGCATACGACACAACTCTTCCTTCCTGCATAAGCACTGCTCCAAGTCCTCCACGAGAAGCGTCACAATAAACTTCATAGTCCTTGCGTTGATCGGGCAGAATCAACACTGGTGATGTAACCAATCGTTTCTTCAGCTCTTGGAAACTAGCTTCACATTCCTCAGTCCAATTGAATTTGGTGTCCTTCTTCAATAGCTCAGTCATGGGCTTAGCAATCTTTGAGAAATTCTCGATGAATCTCCGGTAGTATCTTGTAAGTCCAAGAAAACTCCGGATTTCTCCAACTATCGTGGGTGATTCCCAACTTGTCACTGTGTCAACCTTGGCAGGGTCTACTGCTATTCCTTCTCCAGAAATAACATGTCCAAGGAATCCAACTTCCTTCAGCCAAAATTCACACTTGCTGAACTTGGCATATAACTGATGTTCTCTGAGCTTCTCAAGTACCAATCGTAAATGCTCCTCATGCTCTTCTTCATCCTTGGAAAAGATTAAAATATCATCAATGAACACCACGACGAACTTATCCAAAAACTCCATAAGCACTTTGTTCATCAGGTTCATGAAATAGGCAGGTGCGTTAGTCAGTCCAAATGACATAACGGTATACTCATACAATCCATATCTGGTGGTAAATGCCGTCTTGGGTATATCCTGCTCTCGAATCTTTAACTGATGGTACCCTGATCGTAGATCAATCTTGGAAAATACTTTAGCTCCTTGC
Organism: Triticum aestivum; assembly: GCF_018294505.1. Classification (NCBI taxonomy): domain Eukaryota; kingdom Viridiplantae; phylum Streptophyta; class Magnoliopsida; order Poales; family Poaceae; genus Triticum; species Triticum aestivum. The sequence continues at coordinate 123,488,881 of NC_057805.1, forward strand.
AAGCGGTCAAACAAATCATTGATCATCGGTAGTGGGTACTTGTTTTTGATGGTCACTTCATTCAAACCTCGGTAATCAACAACCATCCTTAGTGATCCATCTTTCTTCTCCACTAGAAGTACTGGTGATCCCCAAGGTGACGAACTTGGGAGAATATAGCCTTTATCCAGTAACTCCTTGATCTGCTTCTTAATTTCCTCAAAATCCTTTGCGGGCATCCTGTACGGTCTCTTAGATATTGGCCCTGTGCCTGGAAAAAGTTCAATCAAGAACTCAATGTCTCTATCCGGTGGCATGCCTGGCAACTCTTCTGGAAATACATCCGGATAATCCTTCACCACTAGTACTTCCTCCTGTACAACTCCTGATAAGGAATTCACTTGAGTCCTCTTCGGCATATGCCGGGATACATACTTGATCCTTTTTCCTTCTGGGGTGGTAAGCAAAATCGTCTTGCTGGCACAATCGATGTTTCCTCCATACAACGATAGCCAATCCATTCCCAAAATCACATCCAAACCTTGCGATTCCAAAACAATGAGGTCTGAGGGGAAAACATGCCTACCAATGGCCAACGGTATCTGAAAACATCCTTGGGTGGCCATATACTCTGCTCCTGGCGAGGTTACTAACATGGGGCTTTTGAGAACTTGGGTGGACATCTTAAACTTGTTTACGAATCCCCTTGATATGTATGAATGCGATGCACCAGTATCGAAAAGAACGGTTGCAGTAAATGACTTAACCAAAAACTTACCTATTACTGCATCAGGCTGAGCTTCAACCTCCTCCACGCTCACGTGGTTCACATGTGCTTTGTTGAACGGGTTCGGCTTCTTCCCAGAGCTTCCATTGCCATTTCCATTTTGGGCTTCGGGACAATCAGTAGCATAATGTCCCGTCTTCTGGCACTTGAAACAAGTAATGTGACTTAGATCTCTCTTGGTTGGGGTAGATGGGTTTGTGCGGTTCTGTCCGTTTCTTCCTCCATTCCCATTACCATTCTTGGAGCCATTATGGTTGTGCGAACTACCTCCTCCATGGGTATGCTGAAACTGTCCTCCCGGCTTCGGGGTAAATCGTGGCTTCTGCTGGGCTCCAGAATTGTATTTCCCTTGTCCATACTTCCTCTTATGGTTTTCAATCTGCTGTTGCTTCCCTTCAATCATGAGAGCTCTATCTACCAGCTCCTGGTAGTTGTTGAAAGTTGCTACCATCAACTGCATACTCAGCTCATCATTCAGTCCTTCCAAAAACTTCTCCTGCTTGGCAGCATCTGTAGCAACGTCATCTGGTGCATAACGTGCTAACTTACTGAAATCCTCCACATACTGGCCTACGGTGCGTACTCCTTGGCGTAGGTTGCGAAACTCACGCTTCTTCATAGCCATAGCTCCTGTTGAAACATGAGCTGTACGGAAAGCTTGCTGAAACTGGTCCCATGTGACAGTGTCAATAGGATGCGTGGCTGTATAATTCTCCCACCATGATGCTGCGGGTCCATCAAGCTGATGTGCGGCAAAACGCACTCTTTCCGCATCTGTGCATCCTGCAGTGGTCAACTCCCTTCCAACTTTGCGGAGCCAATCATCTGCTACAATCGGCTCGGTGCTACTGGAAAACACCGGCGGGTTTAGCCTTAAGAAACGGGCTAAGTGATCAATAGGTGGTGGTGGCGGTGGGTTGTTGTTGTTGTTGCCTTGGTTCTGAACTAACACTTGCATCAGGGCATTCTGTTGCTGAATCAACTGGGTGATCTCTGGCGGGAAAACAAATCCGGTGTCGCGTCTCGGAGGCATCTGATAGGTTTAGAAAAGATGAGAGGTAAGAATAGAATGAGGTCTAGAGAGAAAACACTACCCATATGCTCATGAGACAAATTCAATCAATATCACTCAATCAATCAAACAAGGCAAAACAATCGATCTAACTAGCGTTACAAAGTGCTTGAACTATACTATTAAATGGGGGAAAACTACTACTGATATGGTGGTCTACTAAAAATTCTGATCCGTTGAAGACTCCATGATGTCTGCTCCAGCGTCATCAATCCATTCGTCTTCACTTGGTTCCGAGTCGGTGTCGTCGATGATGATGTAGTTATCCGGACAAGTGCATTCGTCGACTTCTGCTTTTGGCACTGGATTTCCCACGAATGCTCCAATCTTATTCTCCAGGTCGTCAATCTTCCCTACTAGCGCGTTGATTTCCTCCAAGTAATCTTTGTGTGTAGTCTTGAGTTCTTCTTGGAGTTCCTTGATCTTCGTGAATGCCTTCTTCAGTTCTTCCTTGTCCGTGCATATCTGATTCTCCTGGCGTCGGATATGTTGGTCTGCTCCTGGATGAAAGCTGCAATTGATCCATCCTTCTTGGTCTTGATCATCTCCCATTGCGCGTCTCGACGTCCACAAATTTGGTAAATTGTATCCTTAAGCTCCTGGTGTTAGACTTCTCCAATGCGTCCCATGGCGATGTGTGCGGCCATGCTCTTCCCTAAACTCCAAGTTGGTGCTTCGAAAACCAATCTCATGGCACTAAACATCCTTCCTGGAATGATAACTTGAATCTTCCAGCTCTCCTCTTCAGGTAATGTGGCGTTGTAGGTTCCGGTGACGCTTGGTATTCCTATGTTCAAGTACTTGGTGACTTCCTTCAGATGTCGACCAAACGGCGTGTCTTCATCTGGTTGCATGAACTTGCTCCTTGCATTCGCCATTCCTAAAAGAGTAGAAAGTGGAGAGGGGTCAGAAATGAGAAGAGAGAAGTTTTCTAGGGTTTAAGCTTAGTGGTTTTGTCCTACAGTCAGCGTGTGCTCTGATACCAACTTTGTAGCGACCAGACCTCAAATGGCCTGTGCTGCTGTGCACCAGTGTCATCCCTGGATCAGTAATGCTGACACGCACAGTACAAATGGAGGATTTATAACAGAGTAGCAATCACACACTTATTACATCGAATATCTCCAAAGAGATTAAGAATGATAAACATGGCTTAAGGCCATCTAATAATGATAACAGCGGAAGACTTGGAAGATAAGTGAGTCCATCAACTCCAGCGGCATCACTAAGTATAAGACCACGACCTAAAGCACCTTACTCGTCGTCTGAAAAGTCTGCAACATGAAACGTTGCAGCCCGAAAACGGGTCAGCACATAGAATATGCTGGCAATGTAACACATAGAGAGCAATGAACAACAATGCTATACTACATGCATATATGGCTGGTGGAAAGCTCTATGGTTACAGTTTTTGCGAAAAGCCAATTTTATCCTACTTCAAAGGAATAAATTTTATTTAACTATCATGGTGGTTGAAACATTGAGAAGGTACCTCCAACTCAATCCCAATTAAGTATCATCATTAACCCAACAAAATTAATTATGAGTATCACGGTGATGAGATTCAAATGATAATCCAGGTACTAGATACTCAAGTTGTCCATAACCGGGGACACGGCTAATCATGATTAGTTTGTACACTCTGCAGAGGTTTGCGCACTTTTCCCCACAAGACTCGATCGCCTCCGCTTGATTCTCGCACTGCATGATGTTTGAGAAACGGATGACCGAGACATAGTCTTTCAGAAACAATCACTCTTTACTCTGGATGGACCGGTACACCTACTTTCCCCTACATCTGCTAGTCCACCTCTTCAAGAGATCCTGTAACCTACTCAGCTATGCTAGAGCCCATAATAGCTTGCGGCTGCACACGGAAGTTTCTAGCATGAATAATCTTATGATCCCTTTGAGCCTGGGTGGCGGACCTTATACAAACAGGCAACACTGGGTTCTCCAGGTGCCTCAATCCACCCAGATGTGAGTTTTAGTTGCCACCTTACGTTGAACCATTATTAACAATCTCACATCTGTCATGAATATCTCTCAAACCCAATCCACGTCTACGAGCATAGCATGGCAATAATAAAAGCAATGTAGAAGTAACTCCCAAGGGTTTGATAAAGTAAAACAGGTAATAGGTACTACCTCAACTACTTCCCAGTACCCACAGTTTAAATAGATCCTAATCATGCAATGTTTTTGAGGGTAGAATCTAATGCACAAAAACTGGGTATGAACGGGATATGATCAAAGTGTTACTTGCCTTGCTGATGATCCGCAAAACCTAGCGATTCGAAGTAACAAGCGGCACACTCCGGGTACTCTATCGCAAACAAACAAGCATACAATCAGTACTCATCTAATGCACAGGTAAAACTCAAATGAAATATCCAACCAGAAAGTTCAACTTAAGAACTCCGGTTTGCAAAAAGAATCAACTCGAAAGAAGCAACGAAAGTCAAACGACAAAAGAAAGAAACTTCGTTTGCCAATCTGGATCTAGGTCAAATTTTACTGTAGCAAAAACTTGTTTGAGTAGGTTAAACGGAAAGAGAATTTCGAGACGAAACTCTAGGCGCTTGAATCGCCTGATTCCGATAAACGAGCGAGAAGTTAAACAGAATCGAAGATTCGATCAGAAATCGAATCTGAGAAAATAACGAGAAAATCCGACGAAAAAGAAAAACGGACGAACGGTTAAATAACGGACGTTCGTTAACAGAGAAAAACCGACGAACGCGTTCATTAAAATGAACGGTTCGGTGAACGCTCGTAAAATAATAAAACCAAAAAAAACCGATCTAGGGTTTTTTTTAAAACAAAGGTTTTTTTTACAGAAAACCGGCAACGACGGGAATCGGGGCAGCGGCGGTACCTTGACGGCGGGCTCCGGCGAGGGGCTCCGGCGGGTGCGGGGCTCGGGGG
>NC_057805.1:123623213-123668213 GCF_018294505.1 Triticum aestivum
ACGAGCCATTTCGCGAATCAATAGAATGTCTCTCTATCCATATCTATTCTATCTTTATATGACGGGCCATAAAAAAAGAAGTAATTTTTTATGGCATGCGGGATGATCGCGCCTAGTAGCCACATATCAGCTGCGCTCAATATGCGGGATTTCCGTTGGATCAGATCTTTCGCTTTGACGAATTTGGACCTAGCGAAAAGGACTCTAAGCCTTCACGCAAACAAGAAAAGTAGAAGCAAGACGAGGAAGCGGAGCTGTCGTAGAAGCAGTAGCTTCCCCCGACAATATACAATACAACAGTAGCGACCATGAATAAAAAAGCCCCTTGTTTAACGAGTTCGCTGCTTTTCCCAGGCTGGAGAAGGGCAACTACTTATTGATTGATCGCCTTTCTTTGATATGTGTTCAATTTAGTACAATACAAACTACAACTAGATCAAAGCGGAAGGGCCACTCACTATAGAAGCTATAACTAGAAAAACCCTAGCCAATAGTTTAGTAGTCGGCCAAACCCCCATGCTCACGACATGTTCTTGATATTGATTGAGTTGGAGGGAGTCAGAGACTACCACGGAATCCTTCCATAGTCACCCCGGTGAACTTCGTCACCAAAGCGTCACGACAGTTTCCAAGACCCCTCATATAATCTCCAGTGGGGATCAGTCGGAGCACGTAGGAATGCCGACCACTACATAAGCCGCTGGCGGAGAAAGCTCGAAGAGCTTCCCTTCATTCGCTTCGCGGGAGTCGCACACAGCACATAGCTGGAAGTCAGAGGGCCCGTACTACCTGCCTAACCCTTCACTCCGAGGGACCGTAGAACGGAAAGCGCCTTCTAAACAACTCGGCAGAAGGGAAGGGGCCTATGTATTTGCATGACCCCTGCGGATTTGACCCTACCTACACCCGGAGCCAATCCCCTAGCGGTCCTGCCACCACGCTGTAGAACAGGAGCTCGTGTGGAACCTTGGATTTCTGGCGTAACAGCGGTGGAAGGTATCAAAATATTACGGCCGCATAACATAGTATATACGCTAACGTCGGCCAAAATATGGACACCCGAAGGGCCCGACGCGCACAATCCTATCCTATCCGAGCCCGTCATTGCATGCACTTCGGACAACCGTCCGTAGCATCATAAGGAGCACCTCCCTTTCGAGGTACCCAAATGGAACGGTCTTTATTTGTGTTGTTGGTTGGTCTTTCTCAACGTGGTCTATAGCACGAAAAACCATTCTTTACAAGATAGGGCCGTTCACATGAAATAAAATACAAAATCCATTCTTCATGGTCGGGCGCATTTCTCCAAATCCTCCAGGATCACAAGTGGAACGCTAAGCAAGGGTGGGGAGGCTGCGAGCTCCGCGTCGAACAGAAAGAAGCAAGCAGGGGGTGTTGCCGTAGCGTGCCGGAGAGCAAGCGTAGGCAACCAAACTAAATAAGGCTACAAAAGTAGCTAGCTAGCGTTTTTAAGCTGGCTGCCTTTTCTAGCGCGCGTACTCTTCTGTGGAGTCGCACGGAACGAGCCTTGTCTTCCCTCCAACGACTAGCTCCCTTTTCTTGTTCCGGTCACCCTTCTCTTGCCGTGGAAGGACTTTTGCCTGTGGTGTGGTCCAACCCGTGGGCGGAGTCGCCCTCATCCCCCCATTGCTCAGTGCTCCCTGCAGCTTCGCTGGGCTTTAGCCGCGTGGGCGCGGGCTTCTATAAGAGAATGAAAAGCTCTCTTTTTACAATAAAACGTGAACCGCGCGGAGCCCACGCTTTTTCGTTTTCTGCCGCCACTGGGTGGCCGCAGGGGAAACACAGCCCGGCCGCCTCTCGGGAAAGGGGGGGTGGGCCTACCTATCCCGAGGGAGCAGCTGAGAGGTTCCATATGCCGAGCCGAAGGGCAGAACTTCAGTGCGTGATCGTAGTATGTCACCTCGTCTCGTCCTCGCAGCATCGAAGAGTACCGATGCACTATGTTCCGGTTCACTGATAAGGAAGATAGAGTTGGGGTGGGGGTCTACGATGTGATACTATAGTATGCCCCGGGGAGAAAGATGTGCAACTCAAAACGGAAGCAGGAAGCGTGTTGTCAAAAATGTCGGAGGTTACCAGATCTCTGAGACTACCATCGATCCGACAGAGCGGAACGACCAGAAAAAGAAGTGGAGTTAGAAAGCCGTATGATAGGTGGTAACTATCTTGTACGGTTCGGGGGGTAAGCGGCGTACTCTGGGGGAATATTAGGCTCTATCGAACATACAGGGAATTGGAGGTAGCATTTTACTTATGTTAAGTCATGGACTGGTTTCTTCAGCCCTTTTTCTATGTGTTGGTGTTCTATATGACCGACATAAGACTCGACTGGTTAGATATTATGGAGGTTTAGTGAGCACCATGCCGAATTTCTCTACCATTTTCTTCTTTTTCACTTTAGCCAATATGAGTTTACCCGGCACTAGCAGCTTTATCGGGGAATTTCTAATCTTAGTAGGAGCTTTCCAAAGAAATAGCTTAGTAACCACATTAGCTGCGCTTGGGATGATTTTAGGCGCGGCGTATTCCCTTTGGCTATATAATCGTGTGGTTTCTGGAAATTTAAAACCCGATTTCCTCTATAAATTCTCCGATCTAAATGGCAGAGAAGTTTCCATATTTCTACCTTTTCTTGTTGGAGGGGCGACCGTCCGTTGAACTACCAAAAAAGGGTAAACCAATGTGATCATGACATTGTAGGTGCTTGCGATGGGACGGATGCGACTTCCCTCATAAGTAATGGGTGGCATAGCCCATAGCAGAAGTCCCCTTTTTTTATCCATTTCTTTATTACCCCAGAGGGGCCCACCCTGGTGGGACCAAGAGAAAGAAAGGACGGGGGGGGGGGCGACCATGCATGGCACTTCTCGACCGTGTCTCCGAGGGACAGTTGAACGAGCGACTCATTAATGCTGCCGGGTCGGACGAGCCAATAACTCGAACGTGTTCGGTCAGTTTTTTGAGCAAGAATCACAGCGTTACCTTACCTTCACCATGATACGGACTCCAAGTTCTTATGGCAGAGCACGAGGAGTTTCCTTCAATATGATGATGAGAATGGAAACTAGAAGCACGACTGGGTCTTCGTAGTCCGAGATCATACTTATATATCAGTCACAGTAACGTAAGCATGAGACTTTTTGGTAGTACCGGTGAACCAGATGGCTGCGGCGAGGGAATCTGGGACGGAGGACTCGTAATATCTCTATAGATCTGGCAAAAGCGAAAGACCCCTAACGTCAGGGGCTGACCACTGAGCTCACTCAGGCCCCGCTGGGCGGGCCAGAGTGGGTGCGAGCTGGAATTGCCATAGCTTATGGTTAGAGCAATAGGAAAGGGCCCAGCAGAGAGAACAGTCAGGATAACGAGCGCGGAGCCCACTTGGCAGGCGGCAGGAGCAGCGGGCAAGTGCTTGCTTGGTAGGCCAACAGCCCTGTGAACCGGGCGGGGCACTCGACGAAAGGGGGGCACGCTGAGCAAGTAGGCAAAATTGGCCCTGCGGAGCTTTCAAAAAGAAAAGCAAGGACCACTACGGGAGGTCGAACCACGGACCGGAGGTAGTAGAACGTGATCCGCACCGGTCAATATTAGATCAAACAATAGGGGACCGTAGCACTGACCTTTTTTTTGCAAGACAATAGGTACTGTTCCCTACCGAGACAAGGGACACTCTCAACGGATCCTCCACGCGCTGGGCATACCATAGTTCTTCCGTGCGTCTTTATCGTGGCGGAAACAGAACAAGAGGGAAAGACCCGGCCGACTCGCCCAGGGCTCGAGGGCGAGCCATACGAGAGTGAGTCGAATTCTGTTTACGTTCTCGGTTTTGGTTCGGGCCCCTCTCGATCTTTTGCGTATAAGGGAAGGGGGAAGGAGTCTAAATCTATGGACATTAATGAACCACCATTGATGGACGTTGCACATGACACGAGAAATTCGACTCGACGGTCCGGTGCTAATAGAAGTCGCTTACTCTCCGTCTAGCGAAGGTGCCAGATCCTTAAAGTAAAGTATCTATCAGCCTAGTGTACCAACCACGTGGTACGACGGGCACTCAAAGACCTGGCGAATGAGGGCCCACCCCACCCAAGAGCGCTTATGTCATATGGGAACTCTCGGCTGGAAACAATCCTTATGGTTTTTATATGCGGTTAGAATAATAAGAAAGAATCAAAGTCCAGGTTGGTTGGTGAGCCTAGTGATAGGAGACTATCTAGCTTGGTTCGGAGAGCACTTGTTGGGTTTCAGATTCGTTTTTTGCTAAATGTTACGGCCTAAATGCTGAACTATTGACCCTACTTGTTCGGATGGGTGTTCACCCCAAAGTGTTCCCGGACTACATGCATACATCCGTAAGTAACTTAGTGCAACATGGCAAATTTCATTGAGAGGAATCAGCAAAGAAAAGAAATCTTCTCCGGGCGATCAAGTTCCTTTTTCGGTCTGGGCCACGTCTTTGCTTTCTTCAGAGGCCCATTTTCCTGGGCATCAGTGAGTGGAATACTTAACAGTGATTACATTCTTATGTAGATTCCATTGCTCGAATGGGACTTGTTTGTTGGCACCGACCTCGATAAGAAGCAAGGGAGTGGTGCCGAAGCGAACGGAGCTGCAGAGCCGTTTGTTTACCAATCCGCCAACTTAAGCTAGGAAAAGTGTAAGAGACCGTGCATCTTCATGTAAATAAAGGTAAATAATCTCAGAAACAGTCAAGAAATCGGGAATTTTTTATTCCATTTCTTAGCCAGGGCAAGCCCTACCGACCTACGACTGGAGAAGATGTTGTGTTGTTCGTATCACTTGCTAGAGATAGAGAAGCTAGAACAGGAACTGCCCGGGAGGGTTCAAAGAGTGAGGTCTTCACCTTTGAGCTGGATCTCATCTCATTCTAGCACATACTACGAGCGATTGACTTAAAGAATACAACAAATGGTTGTGGGGTTATCTTTTTGCCCTGTGACTACAACCACAAGGTCCGAATCAAGCGAAACGGCTGAGGCGCAAGCCCTTTTCTCGCCACTACTCTGTGTACCCAAAGTCAGCAACCTTTTTGGCACGCTGGCTAGCAAGTTCATTGCTTCAATGACATGAATTCAATCAAGTGGACAAATCCTATCCTGGAAAATATGGGCAATCAGCTGGAAACTCAATAGTCTTACGCGGAAAGCACTCAACCGGCCTTCCTCTTCTGAATTATATGAATGACAGAAATCAGTCCTCACTTGTATTAACTTCATGAGTGAAGAGATAGACAAGGTGGTGAAAAGCATGAAACCAAATATTGCTCCAGGTCCAGATGGCTTCTCTGTTAGCTTTTTAGAGCTTTTTGGCCCCAGTTGAGAGATATACTAATATAAATGCTTCAGGAGCTGTATCATGGCAGGTTGAACTTGTCCAGACTAAACTATGGTGTCATTTCTCTACTTCCAAAGATTAAGGATGCTAATAGTATCCTACAGTATAGACCCATATGTGTTCTAAATGTTATGTTTAAAGCTATTACCAAAGCTCTGACACTTAGATTTACTCCTCTGGCTCGACAAGTAATCATCTCTCTTCAGACTGGATTTATTCCTGGGAGGTACATTTTGGATGGATGTGTAATTCTTCATGAAGTTTTGCATGAGTTGAAAACCTCTCACTCTGAAGGAATTTTGCTTCAGTTGGACTTTGAAAAAGCTTATGATAGAGTTCAGTGGCCTTTCTTGGCAGAGGTAATGCATAGGAAAAACTTCCCTGACAGGTGGATAGATTGGATTAGACAAGCAGTGGAAGGAGGCAAAGTGTGTGTGAATATGAATGGAGATTGGCGAGAATATTTCTCTACTTTCAGAGGTTTGAGGCAAGGAGATCCTCTTTCTCCTTTGCTTTTTCACCTAGTAGGTGATGCACTATCTGCAATTCTGGATAGAGCTAAGGAAGCAGGTGTGATTAGAGGTTTGGTACCACATCTGATACCAGGGGGGATTAGTCATTTGCAATATGCTTCTGATACTTTGCTTTTTTTTTGCATAATGACATGGAGTCTATTACTGGATTCTAATTCCTTCTCTACTGTTTAGAGGAAATGTCTGGCATGAAAGTCAATTACTTGAAGAGTGATATTTTCACAGTAGGGTTGAGTGTAGAGGAGGAGCAGAGGGTAGCTGATATAACTGTGAGATAGGCAAATTTCCAATAAAATATAATATCTGGGATTACCAATCAGCAAAGACAAGATATCTTCTAATGATTTTTTTTCATTAAAAGGTAGAAAAGAAGTTGGACTCTTGGCAATGCAAACATTTCTCTTATGGAGGAAGAGATATATTGATCAATGCATGTTTATCAAATGTCCCTATGTACCTTCTGGGTTGCTACACTTTGCCTGTCAAAATACAGAAAAAAGTTGATACAATAAGAAATCACTTCTACTGGGAGTAAGAAGAAGAAATTTCACATGGTCAGATGGGAACACCTATGCACCCCTAAAGATTATGGTGGTGTGGGCTTCACTGATATGAGAGTCAGAAACATTTGTTTACTGTCAAAGTGGCTGGAGGAGGTCAATTAACTACTGGAGCTTACACTGCAGATACTACTTATTAAAGGGCACACATTTCAAGACACCTTGAAGCTACTGAAATTGGAAAGCAATGATGTTATATTGGGTTATGATTGGCTATATCATCACAGTCCAATCAATTTAGATTGGAAGGCCAGAACAATGAGTATTTGTCACAATGGGCAAGAAACCATTATTCTTTCTGACAGCAGCAATACTACTTCTCCAACATTGTTAGACCCTGATAAGTTTCAGAAGGAAATTGATAAAGGAGCTATGGGCTACTATCTTTATCCCTTATCTTGTGACTCTGCTGATACCGATGATGAAAATACTTTGGAGGAACTTAACTTGGTATAGTGCGCCTAGCAGGCGGCGGGAGTCCAGTACGATTGCTTGCATTTCTCTGGAATTGAACTAGCCCTTGGGAAAGGTAGACGTGAAGGTACCATGATTTCTCACTTTATAGAAGCGTTAGAGCTCGGCTGACACAGTGATCGAAAGCTGCGCAACCAAAACAACTTGAAACCGCCCATGCACCTTTTGCTTTTCCTGATATCGTCCCTTCGGGTAGTTGGATATGAGCACATTCAAATTGGAATTCTTCTGATCCCAGATCCAATAGAAGTTTTGAGGTAAGAGGTACCGTGAGCAGATTTCTTTGTTCGATACCCAGTTTTTGATCTCGCAAGCAAGGAAATCGAAGAATAGCTCAGTATTATTACGTCTCCCTCCGATAATGAGTGGTAGTGAGCTCTGCCCTAGAGAATGAAGACTCCAAGCAGCATCTCATTCTCGATATTTGCCTTTTCGGGAGATGACTTGTGATAAGCAAGTCAGCCATGTCCTAAAGAAGTAGTGGGAGTGCCTGGTTATAAAGGAAGGCGCAAGTGTATTACGGAGCGAAGAAGCTTTAGAGAAAGTTCTACCTCGCGGGTGAAACCATAGATTGGAAGGTGTAGGTCACTCACCCGTGTAAACAAAGCGAAATCATAGAGCATAGCTCGTTTGTAATGCCCCTATCCGAACTGACCACAGGATTTAGGTCGTCCCGACCAGTAACAAAGGAGAAATTCCCCTGCTTGTTAGGAGTTCCTTTAGTTTGCAGTTGAGTGCAGCCGGATGGTTCTCTCTGTGTATTCCTGAAAAAGTGATTGGAGGTTCGTTGCTCACCTTAAGTCATTATCAACCGAAACTCATAGAGAAAGGGATCCGCAAAACCCCTCGCCATTACCGTATGAGCAGGTTTTAAAGCCTGCAAGTTAAGTTGTTGGCTGCTCTTAGCGATTGAGTGCCAACATGAGACCTATTTGTTAGCTTTGAACCGAGAAGGTCCCTCAACCATAGCGTGATACGAACCAGTGGCTTCCCTACCGAAACCGAAGAAATCCTCTGGGCGGGTTCCTTATCTTTACTTAATACGGAACCAAGACCTTGACTTCTTCTTATCAGACTGAAGAGGGGAACCTCATGACCCAGGATACAAGCACTATTATCTTCTTATAAGGGAAGTGAGGTGATTGTAAGCAAAAGGAGGAGGAATAGTTTCTCATGCCGAGATAAAAAACTCAAGCGCCATCCGTTTCCTATTTGATTTCAGAACAGCGGAATATCATCACCCGTGGTTCACTTGAGCATGAATAGAGTTCGGTCTCCTTATGAATTCAAGTTGGTAAAGAAGTGGACTTCGGAGCTTTCGCTACAACCCCTCCAAGGTGGGCAACTGTCTCATTTGACACTAGCACTTAAATAAAGAAAGGTAGGAAGGGCTCCCTCCCTCTAATGAAATGGGCTTCTTTAAATTATGCAATACGTTCACCAGTCTCGGATCTTTAGAAAAAGGAACCAATCCTATTTCGGCACTCTTTAGAGGCTATCGCTCGTTTACCGCAGATCTCTATCCCACAGCTGGCTAATAAAATCGCCTTGGCAATGTGTCAAGTCCTTTCAGTCAGAGTTCAACTCTTCAGCGAAAGTGAAAAATCTACGGTCATCCATCCGCGGAGGTAGCCATGGACTCCATAGTATATGTTGGTAGCTAGCGTACAGGCTTGATGTGAGGGGGGGTTGTTACCTATTCTATTCCCTTGCTTGGATAAAAACACCCATCTTTCCGTACGAAAGACACGCAACTAGAGCAACTTGATATTACGTATGTAGACCTGGCCTCCCTCAATAATAGCTGGCTCACCCGATTGACGATTTTCAAAGATCTACGCCAAGCGCCTCGAAGCGGGGATCCACTTTTTACTACTTTAGAAAGTGAGAAGCCTTTGGCTTGATTTCTTCTGTGGCTTCTTTATGTTTACCCACGCCGCGGCTATTCAATAAAAGGATTGGTAGTTAGTTGCCTCACCCTATTGGTTGTTGGTTTTCTTTCTCCTCTGCGTTCGTGAAAAGCTAGTATGCTCGCGGAAATCGTCTAAAGGAAACTACTCGCTAACTCGCTAACAAGACGGACTTCTTCCTCTGGCTCTGCCAGGCTATGCTGCTCGCCTAAATCGGTATCAATAACTTCTATCATACTTCGACCTCTCATTGGAATGATAAGTTGGCTACGACGAACTAATAAGTTTCTCTTCTTGTCACCTTCTTTAAGCCTTTCCTTCTGCTTCCATCGAGAAATATATATAGATAAGCTTGGAGAAGCGATTAAGGTGTTTCCACTCTTAGGTTGTTCAATATGCGAAGACCGTGTCAATCACTACACCAGTGATACGAAAAGCAAGCATTCTTCTCCAGCTGACGTACCGACGCCTCACTACTACTTAATTAGTGAAAGATACATTGGGATGTTTTCAATTCTCCATCAAGAGGCGGGCAACTATCTCTTTTAACACTAGACTTCGGATCGCCTTCCTACTGGTTTTCTTCTCGGTCTCCCCAACTAGGGGAAACCTCAAAGCAAACAACAGAGCAACACCTATCTTTTTTCTTTAAGCACTGAACATCCGGATCCCCTTCCGACTTGCTTTTCCGGGCACTGGTCTTTCTAACAACTGGAACTCGTCTCCCTTTTCCTGATTCACATCTTCTTCGGCTTTTGCTACGGTCTGTTCCTTCCTTCAGTCAGTCCTTCCTTCAAGATTTTTGCCTGCGGATCTCTCTCTTCAAAACATATGTATCTTTCGGCGCCAGTCTTTCCTGCCTTACCTTAACCCCGCTTTCACGTGGCGAATCGGTATGAGGTTTCAGTGATCACTTTACGGTATTCTTTAAGCTTTCTTGGTCACCGGACAGAGTGAGAACTGCTCAGCTTGCTTTCTTTCCCTAGCACACACTTAGTAGATAGTAGGCACAGGTCCGCTAAGAGCTCATCGAACTTGACTTGTAGAGTGAGACCTGTGCTCGATATGGTTCATTTCAGTCTCTTTCTCTCGGTATCGTTCACCACATGCCTGTGATCGATCTCTCTCAAGCTAGGTTTGGTATCGGTATCGGTGAAGTCCGTCATTGAATTGAAGTGGTAGAGTGGTAAGTGGGCGTACGGTCTATGTATTTCCTATCAGTGGCATTAGTTCCTTTTCATTCTCTAGATAGATGGGCAGAACAAGCTTCTCTTTATATTCTATTCTAGAAATTTTTCCGGTAAACTACTTGGAGCTCACGTAGCCCATGCCGGATTAATCGTATTCTGGGCTTGAAGTGGCCCATTTCGTACCAGAAAAGTCCATGTATGAACAAGGGTTTATTTTACTTCCACACTTAGCTACTCTAGGTTGGGGAGTAGGGCCAGGGGGAGAAGTTCTAGATACTTTTCCATACTTTGTATCTGGAGTACTTCACCTAATTTCCTCCGCTGTCTTCTCCCTAAGTTTTGCTAAAACCGGCAACGTAAAGTTTTTCATTTTTGATTTTTGATTTTTCATTTTCTTAGGTAGTTTCCTCAAAGTTCTGTTCAGTCCATCATAGAAGCCTGTTCGATACCATTGGGAGTGGAATCTCTTCCTTGGGTGGCATTACTTTAGCCCATAGGTTTTCATATATACACATTAACGACACACTAAGGGATGACGGGACGAATGGTGGAATTAGCAGTTTCAAACGGCAATAAAAGAGTACCAGAAACAAAAGAAGGAGACCAGGGAAGTGGTAGACATAGGTAGGTTACATTTAGACAGGAAAGTGAAGTGCAGTAGTAGTTTACGGGCAAGGAACATCGGAGAGCTAGAACAGTAGGCGGCCAAGCAGAAGGAAAGTCTCATCTGTCTGAGTAAACGAGAGAAGGAAGAGTATAAGTCTAAAGATAGAACTATATAGTACCGAGTAAGTGGCGCGGAGCGGATTGCAATAAAGCAATAGAGAGTTAGCTACATATATTGAAGTTGAATCTATGCTCTTTGCAAGGCAAAAAGCTATCCAAGATAGTAAGTACTCGGCGGTATACTCCTGTAGCTCCTTGATTCCTTACGCAAGTTAGAGCCTTATGAAAGAGGGAAGACTGCTTATTAATAGGCAACCTTTCTTTACACATAAAAAAGACTGCTATTTGAGGGAATGCAGCATGGGCCCTATAACTTGCTTTTCTATTTCCAACCAAAGCTAGAAGAGCAGCGCATCTATCCTGAGTTTTCGTGTCTAGCTTGCTTGCTCACTTCCTATAACGGCAATCAAAGAAAATCTCGTTCTGATCCTATAACTTAACTAACCTTAACTAAGTAGTAAAGAGAAGATTAGGATGAGTAAGCCCTGACTTCAAGTCTATGTATAGCAACTAGCTATATTACTACTTATTAGTCATACTTTATCTCGATGGACCTATTGCCGCCTATTTAGAATAATAATAAAGTCTTCTATAGTTACTGGCATATTACTCCCATCAGTGAGAATTGTATACGTAGGAGAGAACCTTGCGCAAAAAGGGCTTTGCTTTATGGTATAGATTAGGAATTGGAATAAGTAAGGCTAACTAAAAGAGAGAAGAGGGTCTACAGTCATTCTATCTCAACACTGAAGAATAAGACGTCTATCCTTACTCTTGCATTAAATAGAATAATATTAAAGGGAGGGGAGTATATCGAATATAAGGCAGCCCTCAGGCAAACCCATAATAAGGCTGATGAAAGCGAAGCAGAATTTAAAACAAATAAGGTACACTCTTGATCCTTACAGCACATCTTTACTATGACTAAAAAGTGCCGGAAGGAGAAAGTCAAAGAAGGACTCGAAACTTGCAGATAATGAATATAAAGATGAAAGATTGAATGCTTTATCAGAGATAGATTTTGACTTGGGCTTGAACAAAGCCATTCTTCACCTTTCTTCGCTAGTTCGCTTAAGTACATAGGTTATGGCAATACAACATTCTATCTTTTGCTTAGGCTTGAAACACTTATTTTCTTATTATCTTTTTATTTTCTTTCGCCCTAGGCAATCTCTTTGCTTGCTGACATAAACTTTCAACATAGATCAAGTTGTTTTTTAGGAGTTTTACCTCTTCTTACTTCTTGACATCAGAAAGACAAGCGCTTACCTCCTTCCTAGCAACCTACATATCTGTCTGCTCAAAGCACATTCGGAGTATCGTTGACTATTCCTCCTTTACGTATCTCAGCCAAAGCCTACTTTATTCTCTGCAAGCTAGGTAGTTAAGGAATTAAGTAACTAATTTAGACTGATTGGTGGCAGGCTCCGACGAAAGCTTATGGATTCAGCACTTTGCTATAAGAAAGAAGCAAGGTTGTCCGACAAAACTAGAGTTTTAAGTAAGCAAGAGATTGATTGCGTGGTAGGAAAGAAAGGAAACTACCAAGTGAGGGATTGTTTGCATATTATATACTTATTAACTTCCTGTCAGTAAAGTACTAGTTTTTTAGTTAGTAGTGTGCAATACTGTTTAAGAAATGCATGCAATCTGAGACTTCAGAAAACGTATACTTGAGTCAAACTACACTAGAATAGTCAGTGAAAAACTACACTGAATTATAAAGGTCTTTTCCATGAAAGAATAGGTTTTTTGCATCAAGAGGCTGTGAGGAAATAAGTAACATAGTTAATGAGGAGGGGGTATGCATCTTATCATCTTCTATTCGAGAATAATAAACGATCGAGAAAGTAAGCAGCAGGCACGAGTAGATCGACTGATAGCAACGGCGAATCAACGCCCGACCCGGCTCTTTTGTCCTTTTGTTCGCAGAAGGGAGATCCTGTGCGCTAGCTATATCTGTTATGGATGGAGCCCTCACTCAACTGACTTGCTACCTGGAAATCCCCAATGCACCAATGTACCAAAGGCACTGTACTTTGAATAGGAAACACTTCCCTACTTCACTTCCTAATTAATAAAGTAGGAGGTATTCGAGTACGGAGGTACTAGACCGTGATTCTGGTCCTGATGCGGACACACCTGTCGACAACAGAGAAGGGATTCAATTGAGAGTGGATAGCAAGATCGAATGAATGGATACTCTGAGATAGAACGATAAAAAGAAAATTTGATTAATCCTACAAAAGCCTTACAAGGCAGGTAAACTTTATGCAGTATCTGCTACAAAAAGAAGGTTAGAGAACTGGTTCCATCTACGTTATCCTTGGGCATGAATAACATGCTTCTTTCTCAATTTATAGGAATCGTTAACCGCAACTCTCCTTTTCAGGCTTGGATTGGTTTTTTGATGCAGTAGAGAAGCCGTTTCCTTTGAACTTGGTCCATCGGACATATATAGACATGGAGAAGCTTTTCAATGTCAATCTTTCACTACTTTGTTTGGACCTTGCTTCTTCACTTAATGCTTGCTTTCCTTCTTGCCTTTGCTGGGCCTACGATAGGCTGTACTCCAATATGAAATAAGATTGTACATGAAGGTTGGTGAAAAGCAAAAGAAGCAATTGGTTCTCAAATGCCGTGACGTCACCTAGCTTTATTCTATATTTCTCATTCTATTGGTATGTATAGTGTCTTTCATCTGCTTTTTCATTCATTCTGCCCACAGCCGTTAGGTATTATGACAAAAGGAACCAGCATGTTGCTGCTGAATCTACAGATAGAGAAGAGGGCACGTCTCTTTTTCTAGAAGCCGGTCTATGTTCTTATTCTTAATCGAATTCTAAAGAAACGTCAGTTTCAAATCACTTCCATTGGGCTGAGCGGGTCATATATGCCTTGTGGCTTTCACCTATGTTATGTATTCTCTCACAATCACTCCTAGCAATAAGTGAAAAGGCGGCTATCGATACTGTCCCAACACCTCCTCTTCTGTGTCTACTTCTCCATTCTAATTTCTGACTGGTTCACGCCTGCTTGTGTATTGGTTATAACCTCTGTACCGTATTTTGTTTGGCTTAAATTGCCAAATGGCGAGACCAGACCCCATGAAGCCTCTAAGTCTGATGTTGATTTGCAAGAATCAGATTTACCAACGGGAAGAACGCTTAGTGTATCCACGGTGGGTGAATCTTAGGAAACTCGCCTTGTCCGAACAAAAGCGGGAGGTAGGTAGGTGGTAGTTAGAAGGATTCCTTCGGGGAGCTGCTTCTTCCTCTGGATTAAATCTCAATGACTGCTAGGATTTCTTTCTACTTCTATTTGTGGCATATAGAATTTTACGATAGATGAAGCGGAAGAAGGAACAAGGCTTGAAGGTGGATTAGCAAGGGAATGAATCTGATGAAGCTGTTCCTCCGCTAGAATAAGGGGGGCATGATCGCTGATTTGACCGGGCAGACCAGATGAGCGAGATTGATTGAAAGCGCTGTGCCAACTTGCGTACAAGATTTTTAGACTCTAGTAAATCCTCTTCACAAGTTATTTTGTACAGGCTATTCAAGGTCTATTGGCTTTATTGCTTATGTGGTGCTTCGACCGCGAAGCCTTGCTTATGCACCGAGAAAGATCGTAGATAGGAAAGATCTGTTATGCACCAACGACAGCCCCTTCTCTTTACCTTTATCGTCTCATACCTCAGTCCATTGCTGGCTTGAATGCTGTCTCTCTTCTTCTTTGCTCGCGAGAGTGAATAAGAGGACGACCCACCGGGGGGAGGATGGAATGAGTCGGCAAGGGGATCAACCATCTTCTTTCAGTAAAGGCCCACACATTATCCTTAATATTGGGATAAAAGGACTCTGAAGAAGGAAACTCTCTTCCCGTCTTGCGTAACTGACCACTGCAAATCAAGTCGAAAGTGCTTATATGATTAACACATTTTTGTCTCAATGACAGGCCGCTTGAACATTGTCTGATTTTTTATAAGAGAATCGATCTTATGTATCTACTTATTGTCTTTTTGCCTTTGCTCGGTAGTTCTGTAGCCGTTTTTTTCGGATGTTTTCTATGATCTGAAGGAACCGCTATAATGACCACCACGTGCGTTTCATTTTCTTCGATCTTATCTTTGATTGCTTTTTATGAAGTCGCACTGGGAGCTAGTGCTTGCTATCTCAGAATAGCTCCATGGATCTCATCGGAAATGTTTGATGCTTCTTGGGGCTTCTTTGGCGACCGTGAAGTCACCGGATGAATTGCCGAGTAGATAGATCAGATCCGGACGCTGCAGTTGTTCCGCGGTGATACGGACTCGACCCGCTCCTACCCACCCTGGGGTATCATAGCATGTCGGGAATCGAGGGGGGACATACTGGACGTAACTACTCCCGTCGGTTGGGGGCTCTGCCGCCCTGCCTTTCGATCGATACACAGTTGAGGAGGCCGATCACGAACGTGACAGGTGTGGGAGCGATCCTGGGAAGGCAAGGCTAAGACGGTGCCTTGCATATGGGTAGCAAGAGGGCGCTTATGCCCCGACGGTGGGGCCTTATGGGGAAGGGCCCAGCCCAATAGGGACAGCACACCCCCCACTTTAAGCTCATCTCTGTATCGACTGAATAACTCTATCTAAGGGTGACGTCGGTGGAACCGGTGAACCACGCGAGCTGGTTAGATGCGTGGGGCAGAGGGCTCGTAGTACGCCCCTTTTCTTGATCCAGCCTTTTCTTTGCTTCGGTAGTTAATCACCTAAAATCCAAGGGAGGCTGGCCTGCACGCCATACCTATACCCATATAGTGCCAGGCAGGCGGTGGAGTCATTTTTGGATTAGGGAAGGGAAGAAGGGGCCTAAGCACGGCAGATGCCGTACACTTGAGTGGCAAAGGAAAGCGAGACCGTACTTCTTTTGCCAGGCCTGTTCTTACATAAGGTTCCCGCAGAAGATCAATTTGGTGAGCCATGTGATGGGAAACCTTCCCGCACGGTTCGGAGAGCACTGAAGACGAATGAGAGGTTCACCACCACATCATTGCAAGGGGAGCTCGCTCGATTCGCAGATTGGCCTGACTCGTAATTCACTTTTGACTCTGTGTTCGATAGCCTAACCGTAGTGATGTTAATTGTGGTTACATTCATAAGTAGCTTGGTCCATCTTTATTCCATTTCATATATGTCTGAGGATCCGCATAGCCCTCGATTTATGTGTTATTTATCCATTTTTAATTTTTTATGCTAATGTTGGTGACTGGAGATAACTTTCTTCAATTATTCCTGGGATGGGACGGAGTAGGTCTTGCTTCATATTTGTTAATTCATTTCTGGTTTACACGACTTCAGGCGGATAAAGCTGCTATAAAAGCTATGCTTGTCAATCGAGTAGGCGATTTTGGATTAGCTCTTGGGATTTTTGGTTGTTTTACTCTCTTTCAAACATTAGACTTTTCAACCATTTTTGCTTGTGCTAGTGCTCCCAGAAATGAATTGATTTTTTGCAATATGAGATTGAATGCCATAACTCTGATTTGTATTTTACTTTTTATTGGTGCTGTTGGGAAATCTGCACAGATAGGATTGCATACTTGGTTACCCGATGCAATGGAGGGTCCCACTCCAGTATCTTCTTTGATTCATGCAGCTACTATGGTCACTGCTGGCGTTTTCATGATAGCAAGGTGCTCCCCTTTATTTGAATACTCACCTACGGCTTTGATTGTTATTACTTTTGCAGGAGCTATGACGTCATTCCTTGCGGCAACCACTTGAATATTACAGAACGATCTAAAGAGGGTCATAGCTTATTCAACTTGCAGTCAATTAGGCTATATGATCTTTGCTTGCGGCATCTCTAACTATTCGGTTAGCATCTTTCACTTAATGAATCACGCGTTTTTCAAAGCATTACTCTTCCTGAGTGCGGGTTCGGTGATTCATGCCATGTCGGATGAGCAAGATATGCGGAAGATGGGGGGGCTTGCCTCCTCCTTTCCTTTGACCTATGCCATGATGCTCATGGGCAGCTTATCTCTTATTGGATTTCCTTTTCTAACAGGATTTTATTCTAAAGATGTGATCTTAGAGCTCGCTTACACAAAGTATACCATCAGTGGGAACTTTGCTTTCTGGTTGGGAAGTGTCTCTGTCCTTTTCACTTCTTATTACTCCTTTCGTTTACTATTTCTAACATTTCTAGTACCAACTAATTCATTCGGGCAAGACAGATTACGATGTCATGATGCGCCCATTCCTATGGCCATTCCTTTAATACTTTTGGCTCTCGGGAGTCTCTTTGTAGGATACTTGGCCAAAGTGTGACTTGTTAGCCCATAAGTCAGTACTGTGACGAAGCGGCTGTTGCTCACCCGATACGACCGTACGAGGTCACAATTTACCCAACACGATCATCCGGGGTGAACAAGAATTGGGGATCGGATGCGGGCGAAATTCCCGCCAATGGCTGAGATGTTCAGTCGACTCCCTCCCCGTTTGTGGGGGTCTGGACCCCTACGAGTGAGCAGAAAAGGGAGGAGGAAAGAGGCCCTGGAGAACCGTCATAATAAGTGAACAAGTGTCAGCTTTGCTGCCCGACAGTATGGAGTACTGACCACACCGAGGGACAGGCCCTGAAGCGAAGGACAGGAACGAGCGGAATCAATGTGTTCCAATTTCTGGCCTTGCACCGACCATCCAACGGACCATGGACTAAACGGCCACTGCCTGAAAGGACTATGCTATGTCCAGGGGACCGCTGCCCTCCACAAGGTACATCTTGCGCCTATGGGCCGCTATAACTATCCAAGAAGACACTCGAAAAAGGAAGGATAAACAAACCTACCCGGTGGACTGCCGAGCTACAAGTCCTACGACACAGGAGCGGGATTCTCTAAAAAGCCAAGGTCTTAGGTGGCCAAGAGGGCCCACTTGGAGACTTGGGATCTCAGTAGGAAATGTGAAGGTTGTTTAAAGCCGGCCGATAGGCGAAAGAGAATCCAAAAGTTTTGTTCTGATCTGAGTAGGCTCAACATAGGGAATACCCTAACCCTGGGAACCGGGGCATATAAATCCGCTTATGGCATTCACCCAAGCATACAGAGACAGATGGAATGAAAGAAAGAAAAAGTAGCTCCGCAGCTCGCCCAGAAGAAGAAAGACCCGCCGCTAACGATTTGGAAATCCCTGGTGGGCTGGGCCTGAAAGACAAGTGTGTGTGGATTTCCACATCCTCGTCTTTACTTTAAGACACAACTCTTCTCTTTCTCGGTCAAATGACTTGCGATAGTCTACCTTGAGTAGGACCATAGGGATCTTATATTTGTGGCGAAAGATAAGTGGTTCTGTCACAACCAAGAAAGTTTCTATGAGTGAGCGACCCTTGATAAACGCCGATTGATACATGTCAATGTCAATAAGTGGATGAGTGTTGTTAAAGACAATGTTTGTTCCTCTTCTTTGAAACAATTTTCATGAAT
This sequence comes from Triticum aestivum, assembly GCF_018294505.1. NCBI lineage: Eukaryota > Viridiplantae > Streptophyta > Magnoliopsida > Poales > Poaceae > Triticum > Triticum aestivum. The sequence goes on from NC_057805.1 coordinate 123,641,450, forward strand.
CTCGAGATGATACTGATTGGCCTGAAATCCTCGACGGTGTTGGCATATTTTTTCTTTGGGAGGAGAGTGATGGATGCCTGGGTTAGCCTCCAAACATAAAGGCCATTGCTATGAAAGAGCTGCAAGAGAGAAAGCAGTTACGGGTGAATGATGTCCCAGAAGGCTTGGATTGCACAGATTCTACCAGAGGATGTTGAGATGCTCCCATTGCAACTCACTGATGGAGAAGAACTGGAGAGCTCAGCTAGAGCTGGAGGAGGTGGTAGTACCTGTTCCCTACTGGTACCAGTGGTGGCTTGATCACTTCAAATTGGAGGGACTATTGGGCCAAATTCCCATACCATAAAAAAAGGTTATCTTTTCTGATATATCGGAGGTTTTGTGTGCAGAGGCCGCCAGGTTGAAGTTGGATGTTGCTTTTGTAGTTCCCAGTGAAGGATGATGCTGGGTCTGTGATGCATTTTATTTGGATTTTGGCTGATAGTTTTCGATGAAGCCACAGATACTACTCTTGTCTGAGACCTGTTGGCTTCATCCAGAGGGAGATGTGTTCTAGGGTGCCAAAGTACTCTTCAGCTGAAGAACTCTCTTTGGGACAAGGGCATCATCAAAGCAAAGAAATCAGAAGAAGAAGCAGTCAGTAATGCAATGCGAGACAAGTGTCATGTAGCAAGGTGCCCGGAATCTATCGTATATCGTATATAGGGATTTTGGATTGCGATTTCCTTTTGGGGATCAGGCCGATTTGATGACAGGAATTTCCTTATTTGTTGCAGCCTAAGATTGGGATTGGCCTAGTCTTCTTCTATAACCGGGATCTTACGACTCTCGTGCTTAATAAGTTGGCACCTCGCATCCTGCCAAAACCTAATCCTCTTATTCTCTAGCTAGAGTTGGGCTCCTTAAGAAGATATGATACTTCTACTTTTGACACCCTTTTTTTCCTATTTCTAAACTCAAATTGATAAAGCCACCTGGCGAGTAGGAATAGTTTCGAGTTTCTGGTCTGTTTTCTTTTGAGAATCAAACCTCTAATGGGTTTTTGCTACCAGGAGAAGGGAATGGCCATGTTGATGGGGTCTATCTAAATAGAGAGGAACCTACAGGGCTGATTACTCGATCACTCCATTGTGATGACAATCACACCCATATTCTTTATTATTTCTAAATATAGATAACGGCCATCTCCCGGCATAAGAAGGAGTGACCCTAACGACAGCCCCTATAATAGTAGACAACACGTTTTAAATCAGACTGGACTGAACGAAGAAAGATCTTTCCACACAAGAGTGGAAGGGATCCTTTAGAAATAGTTCTTAGCTCCAATCAAGCTTTCTCTGCTGTCTAGGATCGTTAGTGCTATAGTGGAGACACTTTTCTCAAATAAGAATGGTGGTCACATTCCCTTTCTGGTGGTAGTCATTGAGGATCTCAAAAATAGGGGTCGCAAAAACGTGTCAATAATGACAACGCTGGGCGAAAAGGCTAAAGAAGAAAAACCTGTAGATTTGAATGCCACTTCCTTTGCTAAGATAGCTAGATTTGGATGTCCATTCCATAAGGTATAGCTGCATCTGACACTGAGTAGAAGTTACTAGCAGGATAGACAGGAAGCTCTGAAGGATGTACAATGCTTGGAGGGACAGAAGTTTCAAGAGAAATGGTCTCTTTTGATGGGCATTTGTAGATGATGGTTGATACTGCAAACAATGCCTTCTTGACAGCTCTAGCATCACCAGTTATCTATTAAGCATAAAGATACATTCAAGATAACAATTAGCGGAATATAAGAAACATAGAATAGATATTGAATAAAGAAAAAAAGAGCAGAGCCTCATAACCGTCCTAATAGAGATAATACCACGTTCGTCTTGTTCTTTACGCCGATCCAACTCGTGCTTTTTAGGATGGATTTCACACGGAATCAAGGGAGGTGCGGGATACGACTCATATCACATTCCTGTGCCATAGCTTGCAAAATCAAATAAATCTATCGAAGCTAGGGTGCCAGGCCTATAAGAATCAGAAGAACAATCCACACTAATGTAACCGTAAAGAAATGGTGGCTCTAACATAGATTTTTCTCAATATGTCATGTTGTTGAAAAATCCTGTGGTAGCATGGGATGATCGACACTTTAGTTTTAGTTATTGATTTACGCATCACGCATTAACTAATATTTATGGGGCTGGAGACTTCGCTAAAGCATGCACATAAATAGATGAATGAGAGATTACAAGGCAAGGAGATACAGATCTGGGGGTTGACTCAGAACTTGTACATAGGTCAGCTCACTAATGCTTAATAACCAATAAATAGTCAATCAAGAGATATGCACCAGCAAACAACATTATACTGAAATAGTGTATTAGGCGGCAAATGGCACAGAAGAGTTTAGACGATAGATTCTCTACAACAGGTAGGGATCGGGGGTTATACGCTCTTTTCTATAAACAAAGTAGGCTTGTGATTGTCTGCATCCATCACTCAATCATGCAATTCAAAGAAATGGTTTACTTATCTTCTTCTAAAGGATGGAATTGCTAGATTGTCAGTAATATCAATTGAGGAAGAAGCTAGTCCCACTTAAATTCGAAAAGAAGACCTCTATTGTGACAGAAGATTCCTCGCCCACAGCATCTCACTTATTGATTGTGACATAGCTCTCTATCTCCGCTCATAAGAAGATAGCGTTTCATTCACTCGCTCTAGAAACCATAGGAGCTACTATTCCCAAGTTTATTAAGAATGGGCACTCACTAGATTCAGGCTTCCACTGTTCTAGCTTCTCTTCGTAGTTCACTAGAATGTATCGAGCATGTTTATCCGGATCAGGAGGCTTTACATAAATTGCTACGATTGCCAAGTCGAAAAAGAACTGGGCATGAAAGTGAAAGTGGAAAGAGAAGGGAGCGTGATTTGTTTCAAGAATTGGATGCCCTTGTTAAGGAAATCTAGTATAAAAGGAGAAATTGGGCCTATTAATAACTTTTGGTACCTAACCACCTGAACTGGGAATAATGGCTAAAGATGGAAGGTTCTAAGCCATGTATCAGAGCCGGTTATTTGAGTATCGATGCTGTTGGAGTCTAGCTTCCGACCAATCCACTTCACTTCGGAGGACATAACAGCTTAAGAAGAAATCGAGATCAGGCCCGTGGAAAGCACACACACACGCCTGGGGAATGAATCCACTTTTTCATTCTCAATACTAGGGGGCTTCTCCGATCGATTGCTTTCACTGTTATTCCCCAGATTGGCGAAATGACCTTTCGTCTTGCTTCTGTAAAATAATAAAATGTGCTTTCGCCAGAAGAAGAAAAAAGAAGATAGCTCAGTAAATGGCATTCAAGTAAAGTCGAGAAAGAGGCCTTGCTTTCGCACAGGAAGGAAAGAATTGACTCGGGTAAGTAAGCCCTATTGGGGGATTAAGGGCTCGAGTACGATTAGAGCGCCTTTTTTTCTGCTGCGCAGGCTGACCATTTTAAATAGGGGGAAACAGGAGACTGTAGAAGATGAATATGGCTAGTCTACTGCTACTGTTTGATTGGCAATCCTTAGACTATAGGGATGAAGCAAAGGAGCATAACCTACATGCAACTATGCTTTAAAGCAAAGAAATCTATCGAAATTCTCATTCCAGTCTGAGGGGATATCTGAAGCTACCGATCCGGGATCTCACTCAAATCCAAACCTAGCACTTTTGTATTTATTGCTTCTCCTTTTAGAAGGTCCGTAGCCGAGTAGAAGAGAAGAAAAGAGATTTCCTTATCTGCATGCCAGCTTTCATTCCTACTTTTGATGAAAGAAAGGTCAGTTGCTGCCGACAAGTCGACTAAACTTTCACAACTGTCACCTATCTTTAAGCACCTTCTAGGCCGCTTCCCAACCTAATGTATTCAAGTCTGCCTTCGGTACTGGTACTTCGGAATTAAGGGCCCAACAAGCGATATCAGGAGTCTTTGGCCGAAGAACTCGCGGATAAGAAGGTTATTCCATAACTATATTAAATCCATAGTCATGCTCAGCATGCGAAACCTTGTAAAAATGACATCCCCTGCGAAAACCAATAGGATTTGTTGGGCCATCGAACACTAGTTTCTGGTTTCTCAAGACCTTGAGGCAAGGGCAGTTACGCAACATTTTCTCAATATTGAATGTGCATTTTTCCCGCATTTTTTTGATTCCACTTCTGTATCAGAAATTAGTGTCAAGGGATGGAGTTCCTGTTTCGTTAACTAAGTCTCGCGTTGTTTGCTTGAGGAAGGGACGGCCGTAGCTAAATTTCCATTGCTAATCTTACATGTTCCCATGAACAATAAAGAAAAGAAGAAAAGGCTATTCCTTAGACACAGAGGTGGGATTAAGGCGTCATGCGGAACTCCAACAACATAGACCAGATGACTTATTTATTGAAAATAGGTTTAGGAGCCTGATCCTGGAGCTGAGCAAGCATGGGCGCGATCCACATCAAGTGGAACTACTATAACTATATCTGTGGAAGGAAGGTGGAACCTTCACCAAATCATAGTTAGGTGGCACCCATTCCGCAGTGGGCCGACGTCACACTGCCGCTTCAATAGCTAGCGGGTAATAATCAGAAAGTGAATCATCAACCACTCATTTAGAAGCCTCTCATGCAACAACGTTTAAGTAAATCCTTCTGCCCTTATTTTCTTTAGTCTAGTTGTTGGAGGAAATGCGCCTTGAACACATTACGTATACTAGCTGAGCTTTGTCCGTAATCGTGACTAGTTGTTATTAGTTCCGATCAAATTTCCACCCAGCCGGCAATGCCTCAGCTTCTCAAAATCTAGGAAGCTCTGAAAAAAAGTCATCATTATGAAAAGATACTAGCGCTACTAATAAGGGAAGCTACTTTTTTCTAAGAAAGGAATAAAGCAGAAAACTAAAGAAAGAGATCTTAAGTGGGTCCCGCGAGTAGTTTGTCTTGTTTCAGTCCGTACAAGAAGATACTTTCAGGGTTGCCCAAGAAGGGACGGGCCTATCTATTGGTGGTACTAGTTCTGCGGGAGGGGCAGGATTTCGGTGCCGTCAGCATGGGTCCGGCTATCGATCACAAGGGTCTAGATACGGGTCTCGAACGGAAAAGTATGCTACATATTGCTCTGCTCCAGTTCCCTCTGCTTACACCTGGTCAATTCGTTGATCGCCCCTTTTATTTCTGATTTTCAAAAGGGCCCCGCTCTCGTCTCTGCTGACGAAGCCTTTATCTCTGTCTCTGTTATCCTCGTACCTGCTGATCTCTTCGACTGATAGAGTCTATGCTATTGGTGAAGCTGGTTCTACCTCAACAACAGGATCTGCAAATGGATTTTCAACTAACAGCCTCTGCTTCAATTTGTGATGAAAGGTCGACTAGTTTTCACCGAATCTTCAATTACGCACCGGTAACTTTTTTCCATTTCCGAGGTCCAGAGGGGAAGACGAAGTACAGCCTAGTTCAGAGAGTCACGATTGAATCCAGGTTAATTCAGCAGCAGCTGGAGCAATACTCCGATATTGATTTGATTCTCCGCTACCCACCAAGGTAGAAGACTGCTTGATCCGCAAAAGAAGTATGCTTTATTTGCTTATAGAACAAAAGTATACGCTTTTTCAGGGAAAGATAGATGGAATAGGGCATTCAGCAGTTTGAAGAGGTAGCCTTTTCAGTAGCAGACTTGTAAGCAAGCGCCGTACGTTCAATCTATACTGGCGAGAGTCTTTCCTCTTATAAAGCCTGAGCGCGTTGCATGACTTAATGCCAGCTCTTTATCATACATCTTCTGTAGAACCAATAAATATAAGGGATATGTGTTAGCACATCTTGTTCGTGCTCTGCACCACGTTTTTCCTGTATACCGGCAGCTAGCATCCCATCAGTAACCTACGGGCGAGATTTCTTGAGGGGGGCTGGCCATGGTTTTTTAACCCACCCTTTCATTCACTTAAGACCCAAAGCAGAAAAGGTTTGCAATCCATATACTGGAATTTGGTTCCACCGAAGTACAAGGACTAAACTGGTCGACTCCACCGCAGGGTGCGAGATGTTGAGCTTCCTCGACGCCTACTCTGGGTATCAGCAAGTCTATATGGCTGAGGAAGACAAAGAAAAAACTAGTTTTATCGCCCCTTCCTTCTGCTACAAGCGGATGCCCTTCGGTTTGATAAATGTCGGCGCCACATTTTAGTGCCTAATGAGCCTCATCCTCAGGTCTCAGTTGGGTCGTAATGCAGAAGTGTACGTTGACGACGCCGTCATCAAAAGCCGCTTGGCAGGGACTCACCCCAAAAACACCTCTTTTTTTGCATCTGCTGAGCAGAACCAATTACCAGATCCTACTTCTAAGCTCTATGCTCTACTTCGGCCTTGCTCTCACTTATGGGTAGGAAGGACAATAAGCAGGAATTCATGTTGGCTAACTATTCTATCCAGGCGGAAGTTGTTTTCATAGGAAAGACGGAAGGTTTTGCGCGTTGGTTGTATCGAATTTCCCTTTCTAATAGCATACACAAATAGATAAGAAAGTTACGACGATGATAAGGTAAATGAAAACCTTTGATTTACCTTACCATCAGTTCTGTCTTATCTCTGTGCCTCCTCTAGCCATTTCATAATTGGATATCGTCATTCAAATCTGTGATGACAACTGTTTGGTAAGCAGGGATTCGAATCAAACAATAAATACCAACTCTAAGTGTGATGGATAGTACCTGGTGCCTAATTTCATGGTATCTTTCTTGGTGCCTACCACAGGAAAACCCCTCCTTCTTTTGGGAGGAAATCAAATGAGTAAAGGTTTCTGCCGACTCCCCTCAAGGAACCACTCACTACTCAACTTGAAACCACGGACCTACCTCCTGCTTTTGACTTTCTTCTTTGTCCCAATTCATATCGAGCATGTCTTTCTCCATCTATAGATAGAGAGAATATAGGATAGGGGCGCTCAAAGCAAATAGGATTCTGTATCTAATACTAATAGGTACTAACCGCATTCAAGATTGACTTGACCTCTTATTTTGGATAGGCAGAAATGCTTACGCCCTAGGGGTTTAAAGGGCCCACTCCCTTTGGTTGACTCATCAGGCTCACCACCTTTTGGAGCTCATCCAACAGTCAGTCTACTTAATCATAATCATAATCAATCCGTTGCTATTGCTATCTATCGCCATACCCACAAGAGGGTAATTTATCCAACTCCCCGTGCGAAAGCAAGTCCGGCGTCAGCAGTGATTCGAGTTGTTCCTTGAGAGCAGGCTTATGGCATTCCAGGTAAACATAACAATATGAGAGAGAACTCCGTTCGGCTTATAAGTACTCGATTGAACCAATTGTTTTTTCATTTCCCAGTAGGTCACCTTGGGCCAGCTGCTGACTTTCTAGAAAGAGACAAGGAAGTCGATTCAACATAAGGGAAGAAAGCATATTTTAGGTTTACTCCTTCCATGTCTAGTAGGAGTGCGTGCTTCTTATTGCCTTTTGAGCAATAGTTGTATACATTCCTCACTCAGTCTAATTAATTATCTTTCTCCCTACCCAAATACCAAGGGAGGTTTATGAGTCGTATCCTCCTTACGAGATAGCGGAAGTAGCATTAGCGGGAAAAGTAAGCTCCTTTTCAAGCCTTCTCTTTCGTAACCTTTGATTAGTTCCTTAGATGCCCTTAGAAAGAATGATGCAGGAGCAAGAAAGTCTATTTCCTCCGCGTTTCAAGAATCTCACTATTCAAATAGCACAGTATAAAATGCAATCCATAAGTCATGCTGGTCAATCAATGACAATGATAAGCTCTATAAAAAAAGAGTCTATTGCTCTTCGACACGTTTTATATCTACTTCAGTCATGCTTTATTGGAGTTATCTGACGCCAAGGAGGAAGGAATAGAGATTAGGATCCTAGCCTTGTTCCGTTTGAAGTTCCTAAGAGAGGTTACAAAAGAAAGGGATGCTCAAACCAAGGATTTGGAGTCTTATTAGTGCATCAATCTACAGAAAGGTAGGGGGGCATACCTGTGTGAAAATGGAGTGTAAAGCATATTCTAGATATTTCACTTCGAATTTCTTCCTCTTAAAAGAGTCAAGTCCGCAGGGTTCCCTAAATTCCCCAGGAATCAAGTGGGACCGGGAGATCGTTGTTCATTCGGTGGTTGGCCCTCCCCCTAATAAGTACCTACCAAGAATTGGGCCAGTTAGTTCAAGCAGTACCGAATCACAAAGAACAGTTGAGTTTTCTAATTCATCTATTATTCTATTTTTTGCATTTCTAGAATAGCGTTGGAGCCGGGACACACATTTCTGCCCGAGTTCCAACAGCAAACCAAATACGTTATCGTGGAAAACGAGTTTCTCCAACACAGAAGAGTTTGTGTGCTTTTTATTTTCACATGAGTTTCACATATGTGATGGTTGGTTGGGAGGACAAATGACTCTAGAATCTTTCTGGATACAACCACTGAACCAGAAAATGGCCACTATCGTCACCGAGAAAATACTATCTTGTGGACTCAGGCTCTACGTTTATGCCTTAAGGTCTTTCTCCTTACCGTGGGGAGCGGTACCACTTGCGTGATTCTAGAGAAGAAGGCGGTGTCCCGACCACAAGGCGGTTAAATTCCACTGGTGCTTGCTAGCCAGTCAAGAATGACTCGAAGACCGTGGGAAGGTCTTCACGCTACGCCGAAGACGACGATGGCTCCATACCGGGTGGTAATACACAGGTATAGGATTTCCTGTAATGATGTGAAACTGTATATTTCAGAGAAATAGCTCAGTTCGAGAGGAAGGCGGAAACAGTTCCAGTTTTATTAACCTGATTCCTATTCATTTACCGGTAAAGGAAGGAATTCTTATCTATTTCTCGAGGCAATTATACTCATATCGACAATATGAACTGCATGAGAATTAGCATATAGAAAGAAAGCTTTACCGAATACAGGTCTAGTAGGTATAGAGCCGTAAGCGTGGTGGGGGTGCCGGTGCTTAGGCAGATGCCCCATTGTTCATGATGTTGCAATGAATCCAGTGGATCATCCTCATGGAGGAGGTGAGGGGCGCACGAAAGGAGGTAGACCTTCGGTGTCACCTTGGGGAAAGCTCACCAAAGCAGGATTTCGGGCAGTAGTAGGGGTGGTGAAACTTTAGATGTCAAATGCCACCAATTTTTCTGCTCAAGTTAGAACGTAGTTTTTCGAAGTGAATTGGCCAGTTCCTTTTAAAAGGAGACTGGTTTATTTTTATAAGCGATTGGCTTCACTTTAGATTTGTTATCGTAATTTCTCTTTTATTTATGGGTTGTTATTTATTATTTCGATTTTTGATAAACGAAACGAATCCAAGCCCGACAAGTAGAATTCCATTCGGTACCTTTGGGGTTTTCTTTTTCCTTCTGGATGACGACGTCACCGCGTCTCCTTATTGTTATTGCGATGGTGACGAGGAACAAAGGGCCGGGGTGATCATCGAAATTACCTCTAGCCCGGAGCCAGAGGGGGTCGTCGACACAACGCCAACCCTGGTGGTGGGGCACTTCGAAGGTCTGGAGACCCTCCTTGAGATTCCCCCTTTACCGGAAACGCCATTCGCAGGTCCTTCCTTAGCTCCAGAAGAAAGGGAGCAAGCCCCCTGGCCTAAACCTCGATCCATCCCAGAGTAGCCGCCGGCTGGACGGCGGCAAACGGGGGGCAAACTCCTCAAAACGAAGTTCTACTTTGTCTTTGGAAGAATTGGAAGAATCGGACTCTAAGTTTAAAGTAGGAGTAGAGTCTTTAGAGGCTCGCTTAGAAGGAATAAAGAGAAAAAAGCAACTGCAAGCGTTCGAGGCTTCTCCTTTTGAGACCGCGAAAGCAGAGCTGGTTACGTCCATTGGGGAAAATTCCCAGTTTCGTGTGGGACTGCTTTTGTCTCTGGATGTCAAATGCCCCTTGACGGGCAAACGGGAGGCTCTCGAAAGACGATAGAGGCCATCTTGAAATGCCAAGGGAAGCCCACAGACTCCCTAGCGTCTCTACTCGACCTAAAATGCGATCTCGAGGACCCCGAAAAACTCGAGACCGCTCTCCGTCCATATTTAGGACGGTTAGGGCGATTTTTTAAGAAATAAAAATCTTCTGTCGATTTATCCACACTTCCATGACTTCTAGAGGAAAGCTAACTGCTTGCTGGCTGGGAGCTGTATGAGCGGTAACGTCCACGTACGGCTCCGTGAGAAGGTGGACGGAAATGGCCTTGTTGTACCTCACTCCCGTCTTCAATGGGGTCTGCTCTTTTTTTAGGAGAGTATGCCAATATGATCTTAATGAGGTGCGGGGCTTTGCATCTGACATTCGTTGGGCTTTCCTCTATGGGAGCCCGCGTCCCGGCCTTTTTGTGCAATAAACCCCTCCGGCCGAAGACTAGTGATAGGTGGTCCCGCGGAGCTTTCGGAGAAGGGTAGCCTAGTGTGTAAGCACAGCAATGAACCGCGGCGAACCCTCAGACGACCCTTCTAAGATAAGGGGGGAGATCCTCAGTAGTGGTGACCCTTTGACTCTTCCACTGACTTATATATGTACCGAATGCTCATACGGGAAAGTGAAATCCTGGGTATGGAACCAGGGGGGTTGCTCCGAGAAAAAATCCTTTCTTTCTCGTCCACTCTAGGGGGTGCGGACACACCTGCGCGGATTACAGGTGACGGTTACAAGAATGGCGGGGAAGTGAAGAGTACCCGACGACATTCAGGGATGAATGTAGACCCATCGGGCGGGGATAATCATTCCGGTCCTGGGATAGGTGGCAACACCAGTCTGAGCTGAGGGAAGCCAGCCAATTGAGTCACTGAAACGACCGCAGGAGGCGCACCCTAAGCCCAGCTTCTCGGAGCTGCTATTGCGAAATACGGCTTCCTTAATATCCAAATTTCAACAAGGGGGCTGGGCTGCTCGCCTTCATAGAAAGGCGACCAGGCCTAGATTAGATGTTCGCCTTTTTATAGAATAGAAAGAGAAGGTAAAGGGGGTGGGGGTTTGGAGATTCTTGAAAGAATGCATGGCTTCCTCCTATTCCGCTTCAACAGAAGCCCTTAAAATCCTGCTGCTATGGCAGCAAGGGTTATACATTTCATAGGCGAGGGTGGGGGAGAAGCAAGCCGAACCTCTGATCGACCCGGACACGTCAAAAATTCTCGGCGCCGAGAGAAAGACAAGATTCAGGTAGTAATTCAGTGAGTGCTTTCTTTTATAAGAAGAGCGTCGGCTTGGAAGAAGAAAATGAAATACGAACAACCGCGCTGGTTGTAATAGATCGACTTGAATGCGTCTTCTTGCTGCAGCATTCAAGTTCCATTTCAAGGGAGGACGACGTACCATGATACTTTCTGTTTTGTCGAGCCCTGCTTTGGTCTCTGGTTTGATGGTTGTACGTGCTAAAAATCCGGTACATTCCGTTTTGTTTCCCATCCTAGTCTTTTGCGACACTTCTGGTTTACTTATTTTGTTAGGTCTCGACTTCTCCGCTATGATCTCCCCAGTAGTTCATATAGGAGCTATTGCCGTTTCATTCCTATTCGTGGTTATGATGTTCAATATTCAAATAGCGGAGATTCACGAAGAAGTATTGCGCTATTTACCAGTGAGTGGTATTATTGGACTGATCTTTTGGTGGGAAATGTTCTTCATTTTAGATAATGAAACCATTCCATTACTACCAACCCACAGAAATACGACCTCTCTGAGATATACGGTTTATGTCGGAAAGGTACGAAGTTGGACTAATTTGGAAACATGGGCAATTTGCTTTATACCTACTATTCCGTCTGGTTTTTGGTTTCTAGTCTGATTTTATTAGTAGCTATGATTGGGGCTATAGTACTTACTATGCATAGGACTACAAAGGTGAAAAGACAGGATGTATTCCGACGAAATGCCTTGGATTCTAGGAGGAATATAATGAACAGGACTATTTCTCCTTTTGGCCATAGCCATAGAAGAAGCTTCTCCTCCAAAGCGGAGGGAGGGGAATCTCAGGATTCCTATGACCCTGCTTATATCATTTTTTAAGAGCTCGTTTAGGGTTTTTCCCGGGTTTGGTACCAAATCTGGATAAACTCCTTTCGGTTCTTAAACCTGAGGAAATTCTATTTCTGGCTTTTCGCTTCCCACGGGATGCGAACATGTTTAAATTGCCCCTAAAGAATATCAAAGATATGATTAAAGAAGCAATGGCTAAAGAGGAATAAAACAGAAACAAGCCTCCGGTGGAAGGTTGTGAAGATCGTCGTATGACAGCGGATGAAAGTCAAAAATTGCTAGAAGCATTTTCTTTCCTATGGGATAAAAAAAGATTTGGAACTATTGAGTGGTGTAGGTATCCATCTTAGCAAATAGAGATACCGAGGCCCACCAACCTACTACTTGTTGGTTTGGTGGGGAAAGAGGAGTGGGTATGAGGGCTTCTTTCACTTTTTTAGGCTAGTTTACATCATTCCACATGATGATTTGGTTGATAGAGTTATATCGATATATCGAAATAAGTACCCCTTTTGTAATATACTTCCGCAGAGTGAATACGCGCTCAATGATGAACCTTCAAAAATGCGTTATGCCGCAATAGGTACTAGTATCATTATAGCAAGTTATTTGACTTCGAATGCAATAATTCCGCTAACAGCCTCTATAATACAATGATAAATAAATGATCAATTCTATTCCACGATGTATTCCTAGTTTGAAAAGAGATGAATGAAGGGCATGATCATTATAAAGTATACCCATTTTTATTTATCCCAGCTGGGTTCTTGTTGAATACCCATAGAGCTCGGATTCCGACGATACGAGCAAAAGCTATGAAAGCATTAGGAAAGGGACACCCGCCTCCATTTTGGATTCGGGCTGTTCCATCTTTTACCTTTGGAAAAATAAAGGGATTGGAGCCGCAAATCCTTGTTGAAGAGGATATCGAGCACAAGAGTGAAGAGTGAAGAGTGAAGAGTAGAGGGCGCATTGGATGTGCCCTCCCTATGAACGATGTCCCACTAGAAATGGATCTTCGGAAAGAAGAGTGTTTCTCTTGATATTTCTATTCTATTCTATTTCTATAAGTGAATTATTGATCAAGATCAAATGGAGAAAATGTAGATGCGAAACTATGTTCTTTGAACACCTTCTTCCATGCTATTGATGCTGGCAAACAGGGGAGTGAGTGAAGAGAGAAGCCATGCCTCTTTCGATGTGAGGCAAGCGATGAACAAGTAGATGCTGCCCTTAGACCAATTTTCTCTTTCGGTAGCTGACACCGAGATGGGCTAGGCTAGGAAACCTTATTCGAGACGATAGGGATGGTAAACAAAGCGATGGGGTATACGTACGAATTGGAATACAAATGAAATCATTGCCTATAAAGATGAACCCGTTAGCGTATAGGAACAACATCATATGAAAGTTGGGTGGATACTCCTATTTAATTGGTTTAACCAGAAACAGAGGATAGGATTCGAAAAGTCAACCGGAAACCGAGCCCTAACCTTTAATTGATGAGAATTTCAATACCCCTACTACTCGTATGTATTGGCGTGGGTTCGTATGTAAACATTCGTATTGGCTTAGCAGAGCACTTCGTATCCCGCCACAACCGATCCTTTGCTTCCTTCTCACTCAGCTTTTTGACTCAACAGTCGTTCCCCCTGTTACACAAAGCTACGTATATGGGGTAGTTGTTCATCCCTTTTGCTCGTGACATATCCCCTCGCTCTGTCTTCTATTCCTTCTGTGCGTTACGTTACTAAGGCCATCGGTCTTATGGAAAGAGAAGGCATATAATCGATTCTTTGACCGGCTTTGCTTCTTTCGTGATTCACGTAGATTGGAATTCACTTTCTTTAGGGCATGGCTAGTTTCGGGTTTTCTAAAACCATCGCCCAACTCTTTCTTATTCAGACACGCCAACTGATATGTTGGATTAACAAGCTAGGGAATAATTGGGGCTTATGTGGACCCCTTCCCTTTAATTTAAGAAAGAGGTCTTCCTAGCTGACTTGAAACTAGATCTTCTTCCGAGTTTCGTTCTCTATGGCTTGTGAATTGTTGTACTGCCTGTTTCACTCTCTTCTAAGGGATCTCCTCCTATGGAGGTATGTAAAGTGGGTTCTATCGCATTTTCCATCTTAGGGCAAGCAATATAAGCAATTCAGGTATCAACAGATACATTGTTTGGGAAAGAAAGTGAAAACAATAGATCCAATTCTTGATTTTGGGGATGGATTTCTCACAACCCTGAGGTGCTTGCTAATCTCTCGGACGAGTCGATGTCAATAGCAATTCTGATGAAACATCTTAAACATCTTTAGTGCCTTTTGCCTTTGAGCTCAATTGATCAGAAGAAAGGGAATATAACCTGCCCCTGATTGTCTAGGTTTTCTTTGAACAACATCGGCCGGACAAGAACAAAGGTTTTCACCATCGTCTTTGCGCTTTGCTGGAACTATGTAAGGTTTACGCTCGTGACTTCACGAGATAGTGATTGTCAACATCCCACACAACTCTCACTCTCACTCTGGCAAAAGGAAATGAATGTATCTACTCCTTCAAACAACAGGAAAGCAGACACGCATCCTACCCGCAACAATGCCTCTGCCCTCTTGTATCTACATATCATGATATGGATACCCTTGGTCATTAATAAAGGGAAGATGATTTTAGCCGAGGTGATCGGACTAACACTGAGTGCATTTGTCCCGGCTAGGCTTATTACGTTCTTAGTGTTCTAAAGTGGGACAGGCGCTAGCTCTAGTAACCATTCTCCATTGATTGGAAAGGGCTTAGAAAGGCATTTATGAAACTAAGAAAGCATCACTCTGGCTTAGAGTCACCAACCATCGAACCATCTCCAGGTCACAGTCACCCACCAGGAAGGCATAGAGGCAAGACAGAAAGTAAAGACAGCAGGAATCGAACCTAGGAATAGTAAAATGATGATTCAAAGCACTACCGGGATGCAGCTCTTGTTCGAGGTAGGTTAGTAGCTCTAGCCAGAAGTCGAAAAGCATTAGTTGGTGGTAGCCCTTAGGAACACGAGGAGGCTAATGTAGTGAAACTGGATGAGCAATGACGAGGCCCTTTCACGCTATCGCCCTGGATTGTTCACCTAGTTCAGAGAACACTCAGGTTGCTTAGAAAGCGTAGCGTTAGGAGACACCAGGGTGTTAGCATTCAAGAATGAGATCACACCAGTGGTACCAGAAGCTCCAAAGACTGTTGAAAACAAAGGGAGTGGATAGACAAAGAAGAGAAAGGAACAAGAACCCAGTCGTCGAACCAGTATAAAGCCCTAAGTGATCTGCTCTACAAGAGTATATTAACTCATGTTCGGAGTATGAACAGGGAAACCCGATACCTACTACCTTAGAAGAAAGAATTCCGGAAGAAATGAAGAAGAGCTGTTCGACAGCGATCCTTACCTATCAATTCATGAAATTGGAGTTTGATGTTGTGTTGTAAACGAAATCTTCAGAGAAATGGAATCATCGAGATAGGAGCTAGTTCCTGGATTGAGAGAGTTCTGCCCAATGCCTAAATTGGATGGTGGATCTTCAGCTTTAGCGAGTTCACTCGTAGAAATGTCCGTTTGATTGCTCCTCGGGTGCTTCCTTCTTTCAAATCTAGATTTCCTAGAATCATACCTTCGTCCATTCTTGGCAAGCCTTCTTCTCTGATGGTATAGATCAAGACACCGGATCCCCATCCTTAGCCAAACCTTCAATTCAAGCTAGGGCAACAAAGGTTTCATCAGAAAGGGATGGATGGCCTCCAGTCACAGATCCACTTTCTTTCGGGGCCATCAATACAATAGAATAGTTCTGTTCTTTAGCCGACGTTTTCCTTGCCGTCTATATCCAAGCGGTTCCCTTTGGCATATTTCACTTGCTTTGCTACTACGGTACCCGCATTCTTGAAAGAAAAAGGGATGGATAGTTGCCCTTAGGAGACAGATGGTGCCCATTTATCCATAGAATAGGTTCAAGAAGATGAGACGCATTGATGTTAATGAACTTGAGGTTGAAGTTCTAGTAAGCTTAAGCATAGGTTTAGGTGCACAAGTGGTATACCAAAATACTCGTTTAACTACTCCGCAATGGGACACCCTTCTCAAGGTGGGTCCCCTTTCGTACGACCTATTCTCTCTCTCTGAAAGTAGCAATAGAAGAAGGATAGCTTCATGAGTTTGTTCTGACTCCTAGTTCGAAAGCTTTTCCTTCTGCTTGGGAACGATCTTATCCCGAGTCCTCTGTGGAGTGAAGGAAGTGATGCCAATTCTACCGGGTCCGGTACCCACTTAACAACGGATTCCATTTCTCTTGACCGATGGCGTTCTCCCACTGACTTGCTAAGGAAGAGGCTAGTTCGCGTGGATGCTGCCCTACGTGGTGTTGCTCGTTTTTAATGACTCTGCAAAGAGTTTACTAATGAATTCCAAAGGATTTAGGTATTTGACTAGCAGTCATCTTCATCAGGTCTAGATATTGCGATGAATAAGTGTTCTTTCGCTTGAACCTATGGATTGGCTTAAGCAAGCATGGTATCT
This sequence comes from Triticum aestivum, assembly GCF_018294505.1. NCBI lineage: Eukaryota > Viridiplantae > Streptophyta > Magnoliopsida > Poales > Poaceae > Triticum > Triticum aestivum. The sequence goes on from NC_057805.1 coordinate 123,658,007, forward strand.
TTGGACCAGACCTCGAACATCTGCTTCTATAGGAGTTCATGTCTGTCAACATAACTAGTTTGATCCCCCTTCCTAAAGTATACATACAGCTCTTTTCTATTCTGATAATAAGTAAAGTGTCCCTCCTCCACCAGTCGATGAGCCTGCCTGAGAATCTACGCACTAAAGCCATACTGCAGGATTGCCCCCCCCCCATCATTCCAGCTTTAACTGCCTATTCGGCTTCAGCAGTGGGTTTCCAAAGGCGCTCTTCCCAGATAAAAACGGTTTTTATTCTATCCACATGGACTTTTGCTCCAACTAGATTGAGCACGAAATCCAAGGACCTTGAGTGACCACAAAGCCGAAGGGCGAGAGCAAACGGATCAATCACTAGAGACAGCTTTGTTTCTTGATAACAAAGATAGCCTGCCTTGACTTGAATTGAGATAAAGGAAAGGTAGTACATTGATATCGCTCCGCATTGAATTGAGAAAAAGCATTACCGGATTGTGGAGGATCAATAGACTCTGCCGTCGATAGACAGAAAGACGCTTCAATTGCCCATTTCTCTCCGCTATTCTTCGCTTAGAAGGGCTTGACTTACTTAACTTACCGCTTTCCCGAAACTAGCTAAAAAAGGGTCAGGTATACCCGCCTGATGAGATAGGGTTTTTTCTAAAGCGGGAGCTGCTGTCGGTATGGGCAATTTCTTAAGTTCTTTGATTGATTCCGTCCCCGAGTGCTACCAAAGTTCCTCTAATTCCTCAGCCAGATATTTCCCTTGCCAGACTTTCCCGATAGCGGAATCGATAGATGTTACCACGAAGCGGTACCTAGCAACCTTCATTCCTGCTTTTCCGTCTTGCCTTTGCTACTTGAGAGAATGCCTTTGACCGAGCAGCTCTTCCACTCATTTTATTAGCAATCAAACCTCTTCCCTTCAACTCGTACCGAAGGCTATGTACCAGTAAGAATTTCCTTTGTTTCCTTGTTTCCCACCTCTGACCTTCCGCTATGACATGACCAGTCCACTAATAAGTCAGGTATCTCTGAAAAGTAAGACCGTCCTCTTCCCTTCGTCAATAGAAGAACTCCAACCATGCTTTCTTGAAATAGCAGTTATTGTCTTCCTGGTCAGCTTTCGACGAGTGACTCTTGGTTGCGGGGCCAGGGGGGACCTACTATCTACTTAACCTCTAGGCAAAGAGGGAGGAGCCAGGAAGCGGGCGTTTAGTGAGGAAGAGACAAAAAAGCATTTCGTCGATAAAGATGAGTGCTTTTGATCGGCTTGTTGCACTAAAGCTGCGAGGTTCTTTGATCGAATCAGCTCTTTGCGTTTACTTTCATCCCATCCCACTCTCTTTCTTCTTTCGTTTTAAGAAAAAAAAGAAGGAATTTTAAAATCCTTCTTATCCTTCTATACAATCCAATCATGCAGTCTAGCTCTACTTTACAACGATATATCTAGCTTTTAGTTTTGTTGAACTGCGCTTATCTCAGGAAATGAGGATAACTTAACGGAGCCCAAACTCATTTGAAATAGGTTTTCTAGCCTTTGGCTTAAATAAAAGATCCAGCTAACTTGTGAGATAGAGCTGTCTTCCTGGCTGGAACAGGATGGTACCTTATGACTTCAACTGGAAATGGCTTGCATGGATCCAAAAAAAAACTCAAACCAACTATTCAACAATTAGTGGGACCTAGAATGAAACTACCATTGTCTTCCCATACTCATCTACATCAACCACCGGCTACAGAGGGAGCTAGCCTGGAAAGAAAAGGAAATGAATGGAGGGTATAAGTATTTCACTGGTAAAATCCCTTCATTAAAGACACACTCAAAAATAGTTTGTTTCAAAGAAAAGGAAATACCACTGAAGAAGATCTTACTTTTTTGGCATTAACTGAAAGCCCAGACACTCTGTTAAAATGAGTCATGATACTAGTAAGCTCTTGGATAGAATTTAGATCACCACCGCTGGAAAAAAAGATCATCTGCAAAGCACAGATGGTTGAGTCTGAGCCTCAACTAGCCTTTGTGAAAAAACTAGATTGCAGCTGATTTTTATGCTTCAAAGCCCTATATTAGAGTTACGACCGTCCACCAATAGAATAGAGACAGCGAAAGAAAGGGACAATATATTGGAATCTAAAGCCAGGGAGCTTCTAAATAGCCGGGGAATTAGCCTGGATGATGATGAAGACATCTCCCGGGCAGCAGATCTTATTTTATATGGGAAAAGGCGCGATCAACTCAACTAGGCGACCCGGGCCTTAAACCATGTAACCTCCAAAACCTGGAAGGACTTCCTGGATGAATTAAGAAAGTTGAGTGGGCCGTTTAGTTTATATAGATGAAATAGAATATATAAAAAGTTTGATCTATTCTGTTGAAATAGAATACCCTAAAAAAGTTTTCTAAACGTGGGCCACCATTTGTATTCCGACGAAATGCTATCACCCAGAAAACAGAGATTGAAAGGATAGTAGAGGAGCTGTTGCAAAATGCTGTAATCAGGCCTAGTACAAGCCCCAACGCAGCTCTAGTGTTGAAGAAAGATGGAACCTGGAGAATGTGTTTCGACTATCGAAAACTAAATGCAGCAACTATGTTTTCCAAATACCCCATTTCTATCATAGAAGACCGGCACTTTTGGATGAGGTGTGAACTAAGATAGATTTGAGGGCTGGTTATCACCAAATAAGAATGAAAGGAAGAGGATATCTACAAAACAGGCTGAAGGACCGGCTTTTTGAATTCAAGGTGATGCCCCGGCAACCTTTCAACAACTCATGAATAGTGTTTTTAAAGAGATATGTTGGAAAGGGGTATTGGTCTTTTTCGATGACATTCTAGTGTACAGTTCTACCATGGTGGAGCATCTCAAGTTGCTAGAGGAAGTGTTCCGGCAGAACAAACTTTTTGTGGGTGAGCCAAATTTCATAAAGGAAATACATTATTTATGAAATTGGGGTATCTACTGATACAAACAAGGTAGAGGGCATGACAGCTTGGCCAGAACCAGCCAATGTCAGAGAACTCCGAGGGTTGCAGGGGTTATTACAGGAGGTTTGTACCGGGGTATGGAGCTATCAGCAGGCCTTTAACTGAGTTGTTAAAGAAAGGTGTGGAGAAGAAGCCAGAAAAGCATTTCTCAAGCTCAAAAGTGCTAAGATATGGTGATGCCTTTGAACGTTGACTGGGAGAGCGGCTCGAAAGAGTTGGGACAGACTAGAAGCTTTGAAGTTTATGTTCTTTAAAAAGATAATAGCAATCTTGACTTACATCCGGTCAAGATCCCCGTGAAGGAATGCTGATTGAACATCGAGCTGATAAAGAGGGAGTACCATACCCAAGATACTCCACTAAAGGAAAGGTATGCTTGTTTGGTTTCTTTGGTCCGAGAACACACACCACAAACTCTCGCAGTCGATGAGGAAACGTTAGTCAAACTACATTTCAGTAATCCGTCTGGCCTTAACCTCTACGCAAGGAGATCCTACGTATAGACCCATGATTAGGTAACTACTTCTTCTTTTATTCGGAGTATCCAATGGAAAGTGGGCCTCTATCTACAGGTCATGGATACCTGGGCGCTAGAAAGGTTACCGAACCAGGGTTAAGTGAGGCTGTTCAAACTTCACGGCCTTCACTATCGGATGTATATGAGTAAAATCAGACATCAGTATCACAACCTAGCGTTATCCAGATCTTTCATTGATCCAGGCGATTTTGGGAAGGACTCAGCATTCTCCCACAAAAGGCCAGGCCTTGAGTTTCTAGCCGAATCATATAAGTCAGGGTGTCAATTTTTTTTAGGTGACATATCTTTCTCTCTGATGTTCTCCGTGGTCTCAAAGGATGATCAGTCGGATAGCGACATTGGTAAATAAAAAGAAGAAGTTTACACGCCGGGTGCATACTTCAGTGCCACTAATTAGCGACTTTTTTTTGCCCTTTACCTACACCATGTAGACCGGAGGATTACACAGAATCCCATTGGCGAGTTTCAGACAGCTAGGTTATTCAAGAAACTTGGAATACCAACTCCAATGCTTGGCTTGCTGAATCAGCATATGGATTACTTCATTGAATTTCTCGGCCCGAGCTCTTGTGATTGGTCCACTTGGCAGGTGGAGTGGATCCTTAGTAGGTTCATGTGTTCCTTGTTTACGTAGCTCTTCTGTTGGATCACGTAGCCCCTCCGTTGGATTACGTTGCTCTGCCCTTGGATTACTTGAGTCATTTCTGGGTTTACTTGGCTGCTCCGCAACATGTTGGTTACTTGATCCTTCGCTTTGTTTACTTGGGAGCCCAATACTTATTGGTTGGGAAAATTACCTTCCAAGGAAAATGATCCTCCCACTGGACCGAAAAAACCCATATATTCCCATGGGAATGGGTGGTGCTGAACAAGCAGGCAGGCCCAACGTTGTTTATCTTTACTGCAATCCTGGTTAGGTAAAAGGAATTCCGCAGCAGCGGGTACGTGATTAGTTACAACCAACGGAAAGACTTATTGAAATAATAGGGAATTTCCTCATCCAGTCTACTCCTAGGACTACATCATATGCTCCCAACTCCATGGCCAACAAATCAAACTTCAATCGATATCCTTGCATCTCCCACTGTACACCAGAACACATCCCATACAATTGGCCTGAAGAGCATCAATGAGCAGGCCTACTAAATAGGCATAGAGATACATTAGCTGAGTTTGCTTACAACAACTGCTATCACTCTAGCATCGGAATGGCACCTTTCGAAGCACTCTACGGGAACCTTTGTCGTACCCCGATTTGTTGGGGTTGGCACGTACCGACCGACGGGGCCACAGAAGATGAAGGAGAGTGCCGAGAAGATTCCACTTATTCTAGATTAAAAGTAGTTCAGGACCAGGTACGCCGACCACGATATTTGGAGTTTGCAGTAGGTGATCATGCTTGACTTCGGCTTGAACCTACAAAGGGTGTGATGCGTTTTTGAGTGAAGGATTAGGTATAGCTGACCGATACATCGGACCTTTCTTGGCCCATATCCCCCTAGCCCTTACTCCCTTGTTTCGGTGGTTGGTCTCTACCTTTTTCTGTCTCTTGGCTAGTTTGTCTTCCTCTTCTTTTTGAGGGTAACGTAGTAAAAATCCTTTATTTCAGGGGATTTCCCTTTTCTTTCCAAATGAATTTATGCTTAGTCTAAAATTGGTAAATACCAAATAATAATATATATATATATTATTATTATTTGAAATATGTACCAGTTTCCTGAAACTAACAAATAGAGTTATAGCTTTGATTGACTTACTAGCTTACGGGAACGCTTTGAATCTCAACTTACTTTGAACGAGTGCTTCCCACATAGATTGCTGGAAAGAGGAGTGAGCCGGGGCAGAACTTGAAGCACGGGAGAAGGAAAAAGAAGTATACAAGGGGTGCGTAGTTGGTATATGTACGGTATAGACCTTTCTTTGTGAATAGCTAGTTCAGTTACAAGGGTGTATACAAAGGTCTGCTTATAGGTTGAAAAAGCCTGTAGAGATAGCCTAGATAGCCAAGAAGATATACATATTTCATAGAGCTAGCTAATAAAGCTTTTGTTAACTTAAAATAGGCTATTGAATGCAACGGCAAATAAAGAAGAAGAAAGTGCCAGAGCTAAGAGCTAATATATTCCCAGTCTATGCATGGATAAAGGAATGATAAGAGCTATGAGAAGTTTATTAAACTACACTACGGCTAATATATATAAGGACAAATCAACTAGAAAAAACCGTTGCCAAAGAAACCATTTGTTTAAGCTTATTCATTCGCGCTAGGCTAAAAAACTAGATAGAAGAACTAGAGGCCGCCAAGGTCTTCAACCATTAGCAGGTAGGATCCTTTGCTTACTACTTGAAGCAGAAACCTAGAAGAGGAATTCTTTCTATTCCAAAATCCATCTTCTTTCCGGTCCGCTTCATTCATTCCCTTACTAATAAATCCAATTCATCGCTAATGGCAAAACCAGCCTGTATGTACACCGCACAACTAACCGTTGCTTGGTAGGTTCGATCAGCTCTTCTCACCTTTCCGTCGACATCTACTAAGGCTTCAGCTTAAGTGGGTTCAGCCGCCCCAAATCTGACTCGATCCAGGGTTATATATCATAAAGGGCTTCGACAAGGGGTTTGATTCGTTCTTTGAGCAAAAAGATAAGGTCGGAATATCGGAGTTCTTTCTTTGCTTCCAAGAACATAGATTCCTTCTTCAACCTAGGTCATGACCGAGGGCGGGTATCTCACTCGCATATCTAGAGCCCAGCATCTCTCCTGAACGACACCTTCTACAGATTCTACTGGTGGTATTTCCCGAGGCGAGGGTAAATATGTGCATTTATATCGGTCAGGAAACGACAATGACTCTTCTTCTTTCCGGGAAGCTATGGGCACCTCACAATTCTTATACGACATTAGTGGAAGCGAACATTCATAGCATTCATTGTCACCGATCATTGACAAAAGAAGAAAAAGAAGCCGTACGACAACTTAAGGAATCTTTAGATTTGGCGGATATAGACTCAAAGGGCACAGACAGGCTGCTGGTACTTTTTTTTAGCTAACTAAAGTCCAACTTCCTTTGCCGAAAGAGGATGAAACGGATCAGCCGATTCAACTTAGCATTACCCGACTCGTAACTTCAAGCACAACCATCCGTCTCAATCCAAAATCTCCGATCGTCTGTGATCCAAACCCAAACTCTCCTCCGGTTTTGGATATATAGACAGTGCCTGCTCTCAAACCAACCAAGACAGCAGCAAGTTCCTATCGAGAACAAGACGACAGATCAATATGACCAATTTCTATAATATCTCGGGTGAATACGTGAAAAAGTGTTGCTTAGCTCAGTGAAATGGAATAAGGAAGAGAAAGTGTAGTGTGATAAGGGAAGATGCAAGTCAATTTTGAGGTTTTCAAGCAAGGGCTGAGATAGATATACAAACCAGAAGAATTCACATCAGAACCCTTTCCTGCTTCCCCTTTTTACCCATCGGACTCGACTCACATTTTGATCTCCTACGCTTGCTTTCACAGTCCCCCTACGAGCAGCCCGGAATCAATGAAGGAGTTCATTCAGCACCGAGCCGAGCGAGTGTAGATTCAATATGTTGATTGTACCGAACGAAGGATTTGCCTTATCACGAAAGCCACATTCGTTTTGTTTGAGGAAGTCACACGTCCTCTTCCCTATAAATAAGGAGATTCATTCTTTTTTTTCAGAAATCCCCTCTTCTTCCTCCTCAAGCCCCTATCACAAGACCAAGCGGATCTCATCCTGCAGAAGACTCAGAGCGGATCTATCTAATGGCATGGCTAGCTGGCGGATGTGATCTATTCTCGTGTCACATCGCTTTCTTTCTTCTCCCTCCATTTTCTTCACTACTACCGCTTCTACACATAAATCAAAGAAGCATTGTGGAATAGTGGCATTTCGTTAATGTTCTTAGTGAAAGGGTTGCCGCAAAACCGGCAAACTCAGAGCGGTCTCTGAAAGTGAATAGGAGCATAGCGGCATCATCCAAGCCAAACACGTCTCCTCAGTCAAGGGTCTTCTCGCGCAAATAAGATCAAAAAATAACAACTGATTTCGCTTAATGCATGTCACCCGCCCGCTCTCAATACAGCAAGTGACTCTCTCTCACAAGACAGAGAAAGATTACCGATTCATCCAATCCAATTTGATCAGAAGTGAGTTCATTGTTGTTGTATAGCGAAACCTTTCCTTGACAAAACCATTCTCAGCTAATAGAAGCCGAGCTATCTATCCAGATCAGGGTTGAACGAAGCGAATGGAAAAGCCAAAGAAAACATAAATCCATTGCGATTAGAAACCAGTGACTCTACAGCCAGGGCTCGATGGCGATGTAATATAGAAAGAATGGGGAGTTAGGGCTTCGGTTTCCTCTGTAGCCAGTTTCAATTCCAAATCATTTGCCGACATGCGGACTCACTTCTCTTTTATGGGATGACTTTTATTATCCAAGTTGTCTATTTACGTGGGTGAATCAAGTACAACAAGTCAGGTCAGAGCTTGTGGTAGAAGATTGGGCTCTGCTATGCAGATCCACTCAACTAGGAAAGAAGTACACATTGCTGACTGACTGTTTGAACGATCCTAGTTACTAGTAGCTAATCAAGTCAGAGTAGGGTGGCCGAGAAGCTTCTTGCCGGTGCCCCCAAAAGCAAAGCACAGACTCTACTCACCCACGCGTTTTCCACCTACGGAGGGAGAAATCATCGAAATATCCTCATCCCCTGAAAGGGAACCCGAAAACAGGACGAGAGTGGATAGGGTGACTAAGGAGGCCGTAAAAATTAGTAGTGCATTTTTGAAAGATAAGATTACAAAAAGGCGAGAGCAGCATAATTGTTAGTTAGGGGTAAGAGGGGACGGGCCCGTATAGAAAGTCAATCCTTCTTTTTCCGATATGCCGCTCCGCAAGCAAGGAGTGCCACGCACGAGCGGAGCGAAAACTAAGCAAGGGGAATTCCGTCATTCCATGGAAAGCATGCGAAATCCTTTGATTGTTTATAGAATCAAAATAACTATATAGTCTTTCTTGTTCCACTTGCAAGGCAAGGAAAATAAAATGTCAGTTTCGTTATTACAACCTTATTTTTTTATGTCAAAGACAAAAAGCTACGCGCAAATTCTCATTGGATCTCGGTTGTTCTTAACAGTGATGGCTATTCATTTAAGTCTTCGGGTAGCACCACCAGATCTTCAACAAGGTGGAAATTCTCGTATTTCGTATGTACATGTTCCTGCGGCTCGGATGAGTATAGTTATTTATATCGCGACAGCTATAAACTGTTCCTTGTTCCCATTAACAAAACATCCCCTTTTTCTTCGCTCTTCCGGAACCGGTACAGAAATTGGTGCTTTTTCTACTTTGTTTACGTTAGTGACTGGGGGGTTTCGGGGAAGGCCTATGTGGGGTACCTTTCGGGTGTGGGATGCTCGTTTAACTTCTGTATTCATCTTGTTCCTTATTTACCTGGGTGCACTGCGTTTTCAAAAGCTTCCTGTAGAACCGGCTCCTATTTCAATCCGTGCTGGACCGATCGATATACCAATAATAAAGTCTCCAGTCAACTGGTGGAATACATCGCATCAACCTGGGAGCATTAGCCGATCTGGTACATCAATACATGTTCCTATGCCCATTCCAATCTTGTCTAACTTTGCTAACTTCCCCTTCTCTACCCGTATCTTGTTCGTTCTGGAAACACGTCTTCCTATTCCATCTTTTCCCGAATCTCCCTTAACGGAAGAAATAGAAGCTCGAGAAGGAGTACCACTAAAAACCTAGTTCGCTCTCAAATAAAAACCTAGTTCACTCGCTAAAGCATCCATGGCTGAATGGTGAAAGCGCCCACCAACCTAGAAAGGCAAAATGGGTCAAAAAGTAGGTTCGATTCCTGCCGGATGCACTGCCTCTTAAAGACAGAAACAGAGGAGGGAAAGAAGGTAGTATAGGGAACTTGCTTTTGGATTCTTATCGAAAGTGAATCCCTCTAACACTTCTGTTAGTGTTTTATGAGAAAATCTTTTATAGACACAACGAGTGTGAAAATCCTTAGTCACTAGGCAAGAAGGCTCGATGGGAACAAAAAGGATACAATTAGTTCAGAATAAAAAATGTACAATTTCAAAGGAAAGAAGGAATGGCAAGTTTCCCTCCATTGAACATCAATCAATCTAGAAATAGGTAAAGGAAGGCGTATCACAGGGGTATTTTTCTTTTTTCTATTCACTTCCGTGGGGTTCTAAATTGAAAACATGAACACAAACGAAATCGTATTGAAATTACATAAAAAAAGAAAAGGGAGGAGTAGCTCTTGGTTTAAAGAAAAGGGAGGAGATGGATCGAATTCAGTCTTTTTCCTTTCTTTGATGATCTTCAACACATCTATTTGAATTCCCTGCGAGTGAAGGATTTCTCGTATGGAGAAAAACCTCTTGAGCGCTATCTGATCTTATTTTTGTATTTCAAATATGGGACCTGCCTTTTTAATGGGACATCCCGGCAACAGGCCTACTCATGCATGTGGCCAAGTACTCGACCAATCCTCGGAGCGAAGGGATGAACGAATTCTCGATGTCTGGTTCATTGAGGTCAGCATCACATGAAACCTTTAGCACTTCCGTTCGATATTGGATGGAGTATGGCTGGAAGGTCAGCCTAGCT